>NC_061114.1:140232237-140232885 GCF_002878395.1 Capsicum annuum | reverse complement strand
CTCTAGATTTTCAAAGCAAACATAACAGCAGCCAACTCAAGGTCATGGGTAGGGTAATTTTTCTTATGGGGTTTCACCTATCTAAAAGCATAAGCTATCACCTTACCTTTCTACATCAATACGCAACCCAAACCAACTCTCGAAGCATCACAGTACACCACAAAACCATCAACACCATCAGGAAAAGTCAAAACAGGGGCTGAAGTGAGTCGAGTCTTCAACTCCTTAAATCTCTTCTCACAAGATTTGGACCACAAAAACTTCACTTTCTTTTAGGTCAACCGAGTCATAGGAGATGCTATAGAGGGGAAACCCTCAACAAAATGGCGGTAATAGCCAGCTAAGCCCAAGAAACTTCGGATATCAGTCAAAGAAATAGGTCTAGGCCAATTTCTAACAGCTTCAATCTTTTGGGGATCAACTCTAATACCCTCGAAAGAAATGATATGACCCAGAAAAGCAACTGACCTTAGCCAAAACTCATACTTACTGAACTTGGCAAACAACTTGTGATCTCTAACGGTTTGCAAGACAGTTCGGAGATGATCAGAATGTTCATCCTCACTACGGGAGTACACCAGTATATCATCGATGAACACTATGACAAACATATCTAGATATGGTCTGAACACTTGATTCATGAGGTCC
>NC_061114.1:140119546-140232137 GCF_002878395.1 Capsicum annuum | reverse complement strand
CCCTTAGAGATCACAAGTTGTTTGCCAAGTTCGGAGATGATCAGAATGTTCATCCTCACTACGGGAGTACACCAGTATATCATCGATGAACACTATGACAAACATATCTAGATATGGTCTGAACACTTGATTCATGAGGTCCATGAAAGCTGTTGGGGCATTAGTTAACCCAAAAGACATAACAAGAAACTCAAAATGGCCATAACATGTTTGGAAAGCAGTTTTCAAGATGTCACACTCCCTAACTTTGAGTTGATAATAGCCAGAACGAAGGTCCATCTTTGAGAAATAACTTGCACCTTGCAATTGGTCAAGCAAATCATCTATTCTCGGAAAGGGGTACTTATTTTTTATGGTGACTTTATTTAGTTGGCGGTAATCAATGCACATACGCAAAGAGCCATCTTTGTTTCTCACAAACAACACAGGAGCACCCCAAGGAGAAACACTGGGCCTTATGAAACCCTTATCTAGTAGATATTTGAGTTTCTCTTTCAACTTCTTAAATTCTGCAGAGGCCATACGATAAGGAGAAATAGAAATGGGCTGAGTATCGGGAAGAAGATCAGTCCCAAACTCTATCTCTCTATCAGGAGGTATCCCTAGGAGATCATCCGAAAAGACATCAGAAAACTCATTGATGACATTAACAGACTGGAGAGTTAGAGTCTCAGACTTGGTGTCTTTGACTCTAACCAAATGATAAATACACCCCTTGGAAATAAGTTTCCTAGCTTTGAGGTAAGAGATAAAATGACTCTTGGGTGACACAGAATTCCCAGACCACTCAAACACGGATGCACCCAGAAGATTAAACTTGATTACTCGAGTCCGACAATCAATAGAGGCATAAGAAGAATACAGCTAGTCCATACCCAGAATCACATTAAAATCTACCATGTCTAACTCAACCAGATCATCCAATAAGACTCTATGAAGAACGGTAACAAGACACTTTTTATATACTTTCTGGCCAACAATCGAATCAGCCACTAGGGTAGAAACTAGGATAGGCTCAAGAATAATCTCAGGACACATTTCAAAATTCACAGCAATCAAAGGTGTAACATATGAGAAATTGTATCCAGGATCCAACAAAGCATACACATCAAACTGAAATTTACGAAGTATACCAGTAACAACATCGGGAGAGTCCTCATGTTCCTGGCGGGACGGTAAAGCATAGAATATATTCTGGCGCTGCCCGCCAGCATTGCTAGAAGAGACGCCCTGAGCTGGGGCTGGGCGAGTCGCTCGAACTAGAGCACTAACAGTCTGAGTCTGGGTCTAAGGGTGATAGTCACGACGCCCTTGTCCATCCTGAGGACAATCTCTAACTCTGTGACCTATGTCACCACACCGGAAATAACCCCTCTTCTCACCCCAACACTCACCCAAATGAGCCCTACCATACTTAGGACACAGGGGACGATTTGGGTTACTGCCAGCACTGTACTGGGACCTAGATGCATATGACCTGCTACCTTGCTCCTGCCTACCTCTAGGCATGGGAGCACTAGCAGATAACGGTGCTGGCATAGATGAACGATCTTGATACTAAGGGCGACTCCCTCCCTGCGATCTAGTCTGACCCTGTCCGTGCTGCTCGGACCTAGCTCTCTTATTCCCTCTTATTCTATCTCTCTCCTCAATCTTATCTGCCTCAATTTGTTAGGCATGATTCATCATCCTAGAAAGATTCATCTTACTATTCAACATAGCAGCCCTACACTCCTTAACCACATAACTAGACACTACAATCACAAACTTACTCATACTAGCCCGATTATCAGCCTCTAAGTCAGGAGCATACTTGGCCAATTGATTTAACTTTAGAAAGTACTCCCTAACAGTCATAAAGCCCTGTCGTAGGTTCATAAACCTTTCCACCTTTGCCTCCCTTATCTCCGAAGGGAAAAACTAATCCAGGAATGTATCCTGGAACTCTTGCCAAGTTGTAGGGACAGCACCCTTACCTCTACCTTTCCTCCAAGCAACAACCATGTCATAAGCAAAGTCTTTCAATCTATACGCAGTTAACTCCATACTATGTTCCTCAGATACATGCATCACCTGAGTAATCTTCCTCACCTCCTCTAAAAACAACCGTGGATCCTCATCAGACTTGGACCCATAGAATTCCGGTGGATTCATCCGCATGAAGTCACGGATCCTAGCAGCAGCTAAATCATCTCCCTGCTACTGTGGAGCTGGGGCTGGGTTGGCCTAAACATTTATAGTAATAGCTTAGGCCAGCGCCTGAAAGGCTACCTAAAATTCAGTATGAGACACATTTTCATTCAATGGGTCAACGGGTTGAGGTTGCTTACCATCATTATTTCTTCTCGATTGATGTAGAGGCATATTTCTGAAAGAGGAGAGGACGAATCAATAGCAGAGAGAGACACTTTAAGAATGATGGACTTCTGAAAGAAAGAATCACACTTTTTCCTAAATCGTCTTGTAGCCTCTTGCTCATAGATGTGGTGTGCTACACACCGATGATCAAGAGTCTACTTAACGCGGCTTGTCAAACTCCCTAGGACACCTTAAAAGCTTAGGCTCTGATACTAAGTTTGTAATACTCCAAAAAATGGGTCCTAGAGCATCACACGGTGCTTGAGGCTACGAGTAACCCCAAGATAACCCTTTGAGCCATTTTCATTCAGTTCAACACAAATTAATGGGGTTTCCATAAATAACCCTCAAATATCAATAGAGTAATCATCATCCAAGAATAAAAGAATTTCAGAAAGATAACAAAATACAACTTATCAGTCAACTCCCAACATCTATACTAGTCTGACAAGCCTTTAAGAAAATCAATAAAACCAGCGAGCCATTAAGACATGCTCCAACTGACTCATACTCAGTTATCAAATGTAAACGATTCCGTGAAACAAACATCATACATCACGTCCTCAAAACATGAGGACTCACCACAACAGAGGATGTAGAACAGCGTGCCCGAAGAATCACTGTCCAACCTGAAACTGAGCACCTGAACCTAAATTCTAAGAAAATACAGCCCACATCCAAAGATGTGGGTCATTACCATGGAAAGGAATCGAGTATATGGGGGTGTATGCAGTTGTATAAACATCGTCACTATAAATATTTATAAGATATATGCAGGATATATGAAAGACTCACATAGCCCGAAGAAAATCATCATAATCATGAGAGGATGAAATAAGAACAATAACACATGTGAGTCATCATATAATTTGTCAATCACTTTCAGTTCATCAAGAATATCAATTCTCATAATGTAAATATCATTTAAATCTTTCGAAAGAATAACTTTCACAATTCCACTTTCAAATCAGTTCACCATTCACCATAGACACAAGGAAACACACACACACTGGGAGATGCTATAACCGATATAAACCATATGAGCTATATGGAGTCCAATGTACAACCCACGTTGGGGAGAGCCATCCTATCCTTGCCATCGGAGTAGGACTATCCATATCAAATCCACACAAACTAGTGATCACTATATAAATCAGCCTCAGGCTTACTCCTACGGGGGAACGTAGTTCTAGGGAAGTAAGGTCGCTTTATACCTCCCACTCGGTGCTAAATATTTCTCCCGGACTTAGCTCAAATCATTTCAAAGACAATCCACAACAAAACAATTTCAGTAATATATAAATATACATCGGGAGCCATCATGCTTCCCATCTATCAAAATCAACCACGTTGTGGATTTCTTTCAAACTCGAGTTCAAAACAACTCCATTAAGACCAAAAGGTCAAATCATTCAAAATATCTCAAATATTCAACATCAACGTGCTTATAACACACACTTTCTCAAAAATACACAATTTCTAATGGGGATTCACGACTCAAATATCAAAATCATGATAAATATCATTCAAGATTCATGATTTATATCTCCACACATGTAAATTCATCTTTCAAAATCATAAATATCAAGATTTCATAATAATCATCATAAGATATGGGTTCATGCTTCAAGTTCATAAAAATCAAATAAAAATCATGCCTTTATAAAGAAAATTACTTTTGGGCACAAGAACGAAAGAGAGTTCTTGTTGAAAATCCCCACATACCTTGAATGATGACCTTTAGATCGATACTCGTTTTTGAGATGTTAATCGTGCCTTTGAATGATGGTTCTTGGAGTTCTTGAACTAGGAACTTGGAATTTTGAATAAATTTGCAAAATTAATGGTGAACTTTGGAGGTTCTTGAAGTTGGATGTAGGAGCTTAGGGTTCTCTTTTTGACGGAATTTGATAAAATATAACATATAATGCTTCTAATAGGCTTTAATATAGGGTTTGGACGGATTTTGGGTGAGGGGGAGTGACCAAAACACCCCTAAAAATCAAATAATTCTCGAATCTGTCCTTTGATGGACTGTTTTGATAGTTTGAAGTAGATCGACCATAACCTTTTTCTCCGATAGACAAATTAGATGAGACCAATTTCATTGGAAAGAGGACTCGCAGAGCTTTCCGTTGATATATATTAGATCACCCAGATCATTATGTACGAGGAGTTATGATAATTTAAAGTTGGAGTAAAAATACGCCAGGCCTCAGTACTTTTTCCTACACATTTTACTGTTCACTACTATTTACGGTTCAATCGGAATGTTCATAACTCGTCGCTCGGGTGTCCGTTTTGGATGATCCACATATCGTTGGAAATAGTATTTGATACTGTAAGAAGTGGTGGGTCATAATCTAAGACATTCTGCATGAAAAATTTATAATTCATTCTAGAAGATAGAACCCAACACGTTTATGCACAAAATTTCAACAAAAAATTTTCCGGGGTATTACACTCCAACCCATGACCTAATGAATAGGCACAAAATTATAATTATCATTTGGGACTACCATCATACCCTCTTTTTGGGAATTCAATAAACCGAACTAATCGACGTATAATTTTAAATTGGGTAGACAATGCTCGCATCAAGACATTTGATAATCTCCTTCTTGACAATCTATTCCATTAGTGGATTAAGACTTCATTGGAGCTCAAGACTAGGCATACAATCAATTTCCAGTTTGATTTATTAGAGAGAACTCTAAGAGCAATCCTAATGATGTCCGCTATTATCCACCCAATAGAATGAATGAATTTTTCTAAAAATGGATTTCAATTCCTCCACTTGTCGAGGCAAAAGATCATCCACAACAATGATTAGCAAAGTATTATATTCATCCAAGAAATATACCAAAGATATAAAGGAAATAACTTAAGTTCAAGTTGAGGAGGTTCAATAATAGAAGGTTTAATGGATGGACTTTCATGATTTTTCAAAACAAGATCTAGCTTGCAATGATTTTTAGTATAAGACCCAAGACCCATCAACAAACCCACCACCTCACCATATTCCTCAATCACCTCACTCCCCAAGTTTGATAATACACCCACCAAACAACCCTGCACATGATCCTCCTTCATGGTATTAGTCACCTCATCATCAATCATATCGATCACCAAAACAACTTACAAATCCAGAGGTAGTTTCATGGATTTACTCACATTAAAGGAAAACTCTTTATTGCTCACCAAAAACTTTATTTCATCATTTTCAACATCAATAAAGGCCTGTTTGACCTAGAATTTCTTACCCAGAACAAAGGGGACCTCATGATGAATGTAACGACTCGAGACTACCCCCTAGTTGTTACACAGTGCTTACAGTCTCGAGTGACCATAAGCTAACTCATGAGGTAGTACCTGCTGTGAGAACTAGCTAATATAATCATGAATTGTCGAAGAATAACTGAAGTACCATAAGGTATTAAATATCTGAATTCAAACTGAAATATAAATCTAGGAAAATGATTGTCTGAATCTGATAAAGTACTGATAAATTGAATAGCTAACTGACTGCAATGTCTGAAAAGCCTCTATGACTGACTAACTGAGAGTTGATGGGACAAGCCCCCAACTAACTCTACTGACTACTAAAATAAAGACATAAAATAAAATATTTTGTCCTCGGGTAATGAGGACTCACTACTGCAACTGTATTGCGGAGAATCTCAGGGACTAAGTGTGATCCGGGAACTGAGCATTAGCACCTATGATATGAGACATCATAGCATAAAAGAAAGGTCTACGATCAGTAATTTTAATGTACTGGTATGCTAAATGAGGTAGGCTGATATACATGGTCTCATGAATAGGGATGATAATAATTAACTAGATAAACATGTAAAGCATGGAGAATTGAATAAAGATCATCCAATCTATAGATACTAAAAATGTAGGAAAAATTGTAAATATTGTGGATGCATGACCAAGAATATAACATACACTAAGTAAAATCTGAAAACTAAAATACTGAAATAACTGAAATATGTATACTTTGGTCAAACAACACTAAGATAGAATAACTGAGCTGGCACTGTAAATAAGACTATATCTGAGATTGTGGGAGGTATCATCTAACTGACATTCTCTAATTTGACCTAATCGGGGTCAAACCTATAACCTCAGTTGGAAAGGTGTTAATACCGTGCCACGGGTACTAACGCTGGTTGTGTGGATTCACTAAATTGATATCATGTCCAAAGGACTAAGAGTTTTAGGCCTGAACTAGCGGGTGACCCCTGCGAGATAGTCAAGCCTAATTTGATGGGTGACTACTCATATCCTATGCTAGCTACGTAGTTCTAGAGTATAGGGACTGCTACTAATGATGCTGCCTATCTGACGGGGAAGTCGGTAGCCCTACACTCGCTCAGTGCTAAATCCTACTCCCAACTTAATGACATAAAATGCTAGACTATTCTGAGTTTAACTGACTATTCTAATAATGATCATGACAGAATCTGACGTTATTCTTAAGATACTGAGACAACATTAAGTAAACAGTTATGGTTTCAGATATTCAATACCACCAGGACTCAAAACAATAGTAGTAGCATGACACTAAAACATTGAAGGACATAGCCTGAAGATTCTTATTAAATCAATTGCTCTTGTAGGCATTTTATCAAACACTTATAGCTCATGGTGCAAAATAATCATAGAATTACTAAGGGACCGATATAATTGACATGAAATTATCATGAAAAACACCAAGTCATGATTTAATTAAATAAATAATAACACTAAAACATGAGGAATCAAATAAAAACAATAACTTTATTAAAACATGGTATTAAATCAAAGTTCATGGAAATTAATGGATGAAATCATGATTTAAATCAAATCTTGAAAAGATCATAACTTTATAATAAAAAAGGTTACTTGGGCTTCATGAATGAAAGGAATCCATGGATGAACATCTAACATACCTTAACGGATGAATTTCTAGAATTTCGTGGGTGAATTCTTGAGATTGCTCTTTGTTTCTTGAGAGCAATGGTTTGTAATTTAGAAAGAATGCTCTTGAATTTTGGGGAAATTAATGAAGAATGAACTTTTAAATATTTTTAGGGCTTAAGTATTCCATCTGGGCGTATTAAAATAATGGGATAAGACTGTTTTAACCCTGGACAAAATATTAGATTTTTGTAAAAATTTTCCAATTTGAGCCCCTAGCACGATACGGTGCTATCACGTCGTGTCATTGAAAATTGAAAACTAGGAAATTGGTCTATGGATCGATGCGAGGAAATTGTATTCCTTCACTTATTGGGACCTAGAAGTTCTCCACGATGCAGTGGCATCACTCTGCAACACTGGAAAAATGGCAAATGCCAAATAGGTTTATGGCATGACGCGCCAAATTTGCGCTACCTCACTTTAAATTGACAATTGCTATTTTGACTCTTTCTCTGTGATGCTTTGATTGGTAAAATGATGATGTTTAACGACTTAAACTTAAAATTACCATAAATTCTTACCCGGTTATCGAAAAATTATATATCATTGGAAAGCTAATTTAATATCCTACATAATGGCAGGCTCTAAATTGAAAAACAATGAGTGTTTCACAAATTTTATATACGAATACTCATGTATTGGGACTTAGATTATGCTAGGGAAATAATGGGTGTTACAATATCTCCCCCTTGGGATCATTCGTCCCCGAATAAAACTAGTTAAGCTAAGAAAAACTGTTGGACTGAGCTTACACACTGAATATGCATATCGAATGCATGGAAGGCATGACTGAACTGATTTGTAAATGAACGACTGACATGAACATGATGTACAACTGAAACTAAGCATGACAAGGAAAAAAATCTTAAGAGGATTTAGTACCTTATACTAAATTTGGATTCGCGGAGAAGAGATGAGGGTACTTGGACCACATATCTTTCTCTTCTTCCCAAGTGGATCCCTCAACAGACCGATTCCGCCAAAGAACTTTGACTAGTGGAAATTCTTTGTTCCTTAGTCTACGAACTTGATGATCAAGAATTTCAACTGAAACTTTCTCAAAGGAAAGATTATTCTGAATATCTACACTCTCTAAGGGAACAACTATAGCTGAATCACTAATACACTTTTCAATAAGGAGATATAGAACACTGGGTGTACCGATTCTAAATTTGAAGGCAACTCTAGCTCATAAGCTACCTTTCCAAAATGACTTAGGATTTTGAAGGGACCGACATATCGGGGAAGGAGTTTCCCTTTCTTTTCGAATCTCTTTTCTTCTTTCATGGGAGAGATTTTCAAGTACACAAGATCACCGACCTCAAACTCAAGATCCTTTCTCCTCACATATTCATATGATTTTGGTCGACTCTAGGCAGCCCTAAGACTTTCTCTGATCAACTGAACCTTCTCTAACGTATTAAACATTAAGTCAGGCCGTAATACTGTGGCCTCACCTACTTTAAACCAACCAATTGGAGATCTACATCTCCTACTATAGAGAGCCTCAAAATGGGGCCATATGGATACTGGAATGATAGCTGTTATTATTGTGAATTAAATCATAAGCAAATGGTCATCCCAACTACCTTTAAAATCAACAACGTATGGTGTCAGTATATCCTCAAGAGTTTGAAAGGTCCTTTCTACTTGACCGTCTATCTGAGGGTGGAAGGGAGTACTGAGGTGGACTTGGGTACCAATACCTTTTTGGAATGCTTTCCACAAAGAAGAGGTAAACTGATACCTCTATATGAGATGATAGAAAGGGGAACACCGTGCAACCTAACCAACTCTCTGAGATAGAGATTGGCATAGTCCACAGCTAATTAGGAGGTATAGACTAGTAATAAATAAGCTGATTTGGTCATCTTATCTATGATAACCCAAATAGAGTCATACTGACGACGGGTATGAGAAAAACCTATCACAAAGTCTATTTTTACTTTCTCCCATTTCCACATGGGAATACTCAACTTCTGCATGGACCCACTAGGCTTTTGGTGCTTAATCTTAACTTCCTGGCATGTAGAGCACTTAGCTACAAACTCTGCAATATCTCTGTTCATCCCACTCTACCAATAGATCTCCCACAAATTGTGGTACATCTTAGTATCCCCTGGATAAATAAAGTAATGCGCACTATGAACTTCTGCAAGAATTTGTTTCCTTAACTCATCTACACAAGGAACACACAATATACCCTGACAACGCAAAACACCATCTCTTCTTTGGGAGAAAACCTCCATTTTCTGATCTCTAATTGATTCTTTGAACTTAACTAGACTGGGATCTCTATCCTACTTTTCCTTCACCTCTAAAATTAGCGATGACTCTGAGCTACTCTGCACCCACACACTACCTTCTTCTGAGTCGAGTAAATGGATATCTAGTTGGGCAAGCTAATGAACTTCCTGATCTAACTTCTTCTTACCATCCTCAACATAAGCTACACTACCCATAGACATTCTATTAAGAGCATCAACCACTATATTATCCTTGACCAGATGATAGAGAACACTTCTGTCATAATCCTTCAATAACTCTAATCATCTTCTATGATGCAAATTCAAATATTTTTGAGAGAATACATGCTGAAGGCTTTTGTGATCTGTGAACATAAATACATGCACCCCATACAAGTAATGCCTCTAAATCTTTAAGGGAAACACTACAGCTACTAGCTTAAAATCAAGAGTCAGATAATTCTTCTCATGAGGCTTAAGCTGTCTGGAGGCGTAGGTTATTATATTACCTCTCTACATGAGAAAACAACCCAAACCTACTCTGGATGTATCACAGTACACAACAAAACCATCTGAACCACTCGATAGATTAAGAATTAGGTATGAGCTAAATCGAGTCTTTAACTACTAAAAACTCTTCTCGCATGAATCTAACCACTAAAACTTAACTTCCTTTTGAGTTAATCTTGACATGGGAGATGCAATAGAATAAAACCCTTCAACAAACCGACTATAATAGCTAGCTAAACCCAAGAAACTCCTGATATCTTATAGAGAGATGGGTATAGACCACTTTCTCAGTGCTTTGGTTATTTGAGGATCAACTTCAATGCCATCATCATAAATAATATGGCCAAGGAAAGATACTTATCTTAGATAGAATTCACACTTACTGAATTTAGCGAATAACTGATGGGCTCTAAGAGTTTGAAACACTATTCTAAGATAGTTTGCATGATCTCTTTTTCTACGAGAATATACAAGAATGTCATGAATGAAGACTATAACAACATATCTAAGTACTTCTTAAACACTCGGTTCAGCAAGTCTATAAAGGCTGCTGGGGAATTCGTAAGACCAAAAGACAAGACTAGAAATTCAAAGTGACCATACCGAGTTTAGGAAGCTATTTTTTGAATATCATATTCTCTGACTCTAAGCTATTGAAAGCATGATATGAGGTCTATATTGGCAAAGAAAATGGCAACCTAAAGTTGGTCAAACAAATCATCAATTCTAGGAAGTGGATATTTATTCTTAACTATGACCTTGTTCAAATGACTATAGTCTATGCACATTCTGAGAGAACCATCTTTCTTATGCATGAATAGAATAGGTGCGCCCTACGGGGAGACGCTAGGCCTGATGAATCTCTTATCTAGGAGATCCTTTAACTATTTTTTCAACTCTTTGAGTTTATCTGGAGCTATTTTGTATGGCAGAATAGATATAGGCTGAGTATCTGGGAGAAGGTCTATCCTGAAGTTGATTTACTTTTTAGGAGGACTTCGAGAAGATTTTAGGAAACACATCTGAGAATTCTTTTACTACTAGGAATGACTCAAGAGTAGGAGTTTCTGAGGTAGAGTGTTTGACTCATACGAGATGGTAAATACACCCCTTTGATATCATCTTTCTGGCTATAAGATTTGAGATCAACTGACCCCTAAGAGCTGTAGTACCACTCCTCTATTCAAGAACTAGTTCATTTGGGAACTGAAAATTAACTATTCTATTTCTACAATCAACTGAGGCATAGCATGAGTGGAGCCAATCAATGCTGAGAATGATGTTAAAATCTATCATCTCTGACTCCATGAGATCAACTGAGGTAACTTTTTAAGATATAATGTCTGGACAGTTCCTGTACACCTACCTAGCTACAATGGAAACACCTACTAGGGTAGACACTGAAAAAGGCTCTTCTAGAGTTTCAAGGCTGAATCCGAAATTGACAGCTATAGATGGAGTTACAAAAGAAATAAAAGCTCCAGGGTCTAGTAAAGCATAAAAATGTAAGTGAAATACCTATAATATCCCAGTAACTACGTCAGGAGAATTTTTCTAATATTTGTAGGACTAAAAAGCATATAATCTATTCAGACACTGACCACTGGGAGAACTGAAAGTGGAACCCTACCGAGTCGGGCGACCGGATAGAATTGATGACTGATGGGACTTGCCCTATTGGCGCATATTGGTACCCTTTTTAGAAACTACCCAACACTCCCAAACCTGATGGCCTGGCTTGCCACATTGGAAGCATACATCACTACCCGCTCTACACTTACCCTGATAGTGTCTTTTACACTTCTAACATAATGGATTGGTATGAGCACTGCTAACACTGACCTGGGACTTAGATCCTGATACCCTATCCCTATTTTCTTTTCTAAATTTAGGTATTAGGGCACTATCTGAAGAAGGTACTAGGGCTAAAGACCTTTGATAAAACTGAGGATGGCTATAACCTTCTGACTTTAGATGATCTCACTAATAAGCATTCCAGTCCTACACTCCTTGACCATACTATTAGATATTCCAGACACAAACTTACTCATCTTGGACCTATTATCAGCTACCACATAAAGAGAATATTTAGCTAACTGAGTGAACTTGAGAGAATAATCCCTCACACTCATTCTGCCTAGCCTCAAATTAATAAATTCTAACACCTTGGCCTATCTCAACTCTAATAGAAAGAATCTATCAAAAAAAGCCGTGGAAAACTCTTCCCTTTCTGCAATCCCTTCATCAACACCTCTTTCAACTTTCTACTGCTTAAACTAAGTATGGGCTACATCCTATAATTGATATACAGCTAACTCGGTACTCTGACTAGAAGTCACCCCCATAGCATCCGTTACCTTTTAAATTATATCTAAGAATTCATATGGATCCTCTTCAAACTTGGATCTCATGAAAAAAGAGGGTTCATCTGGGTGAAATCTTAAATTCTAGTTGCAATAGTATTGGCTACTGGGTTGGACGGAACAGTGATTGGCCGTTCATTTTGAGATGCTACAGAGTTTGGTAGAGTAGTGAACACAACCCTGAATTCTACGTGAGAGACATACTCGTTAAGAGGATATTCTTGGACAGTCTGAGGGGCTGGCTGAGTTCCTATTCTTCTTTTATTTTTCTTGGGGTGTATTTTCGATAAACAGAAGGAGGAAACTGATTAGATTGAGAGTTTAACTTGAGCTCATGCTCAATCGTATGACATGAATACTTTAAAGAAGGGAAACTTTTTCTTAAGCGCCTTGTACCCTCTCATCCATAAGTGTGGCGCACTATACACCCATGCACAAGACTCTACTCAATGCAACTTTTAGACTTCCTAGGACTCTTTAAATCCTTAGGTTCTAATACTAACTTTGTAAATACTCGAGACTACCCCCTAGTCGTTACACAATACTTACAGTCCTGAGGGACCACAAGCTAACCCATGAGCTGGTACCTTCTATGAGCACTAGAAAATATAATCATGAATTGCAAATGAATAACTAAAGTGCCATAAGGTTTTAAATATCAGAATTCAAACTAAAATATAAATCTAGAAAAAAACTGTCTGAATCTAATAAAGTACTGATAAACTGAACAACTAACTAACTGTAATATCTGAAAAAAGACTCTAAGACTGACTGATTAAGAGTTGATAGGACAAGCCCCCAACTAACTCTACTAACTACTGAAATAAAGATAGTAATAAGATAGTCGATCCTCAGGTGATGAGAAATCATCACTTCTATTGTACTGCTGAGAATCTGAGGGACTAAGTGCAATCTAGGAATTGAGCGTCACCACCTATGATAAGAGACATCATAGAACAAAAGAAAGGTATGCGATCAATACTTTGAATGTACTGGTATGCTAAATGAGGTAGGCTGATATGCATGGTCTCATTAATAGGAATGATAATAATTAACTGGACATACATATAAAGCATGGAGTACTGAATAAAGAGCATGGAATCTGTAGATACTAAAAATATAGGAAAATCTGTAAATACTATGGACGCATGACTAAGCATATAACATGAACTGAGTAAAAATTGTAAAATGAAATACTGAAATAACAGAAATCTATATGCTTTGGTCAAACAACACTAAGACTGAATAACTGAGCTGGGACTCTAACTGAGACTATATCTGAGACTGCGGGAGGTATCATCTAATCGACATTCCCTAATTTTAGCTAATCGAGGTCCAACTTGTAACCCCAATTGGATGGGTATTAATACTATGCCATGGGTACTAACACTGGTTATATGGATCCACTAAACTAATATCATGACCAAAGGACTAGGGTATCAAGCTTGAACTAGCGGGTGATCCCTGTGAGATAGTCAAGCCTAATCTGATGGGTGACTACTCATATACTATGCTGGCTACGTAGTTTTAGAGTATAGGGATTGCTACTAACGACTCTGCCTATCTAATAGGGAAGCGGCCATCCCTACACTCGCTCGGTGCGTAGATTACAAAAAAAAAGAGAACTTAGTAAATGAAAGAGTATGAGAGACTGAAATATTCCACAATTCTTGTACCACTTAATTAATGTCCTAAAGGGGTGAATAAGGCTCCCTTTTTATAGGTAAATATTGGGTTGCAACAGTTTCTTAGAGAAGCTTCTAAAAATTTCAAATTTAGATAGAAAAAGTGACGGTTTAAAGTAGTGAGAAAGAGGAAATCATCTTTTCAGAAGAAATTTGAAAGATCGAAACTTTGTGAAAATTTTTATTTTGACGATTGAGTTCTTCAAGGTGAAAAATTATTTCTCTGCTAAATCAAAGGAAAAATACTACAACAACTATTGAATGTCTATATCCCTCACTTCTCAAAATCTTGCAGTGGAGAAAGCTTTTTCTGTGTTTTTTTTTAAAATAGGAAGAGAGAATGAGTTGCGATGATATTGATGAAGATGGGCTAGACAAAAAGAGAAAAGTTGAGGAGAAATATGGAGAACATCAAGATTTGACATTACTAGGTGGTTTGAGGAATGTTATCATTGAATGAAGAGGGGAGAGGAGAGTCACTAGTTTGGTTGGGGGGCCAGGTTACAATGTAATTAGGAAGGACAAAGATTAAGTTTCAGCTTGAGGGTTACGGTTTTGAGTTAGGTCAAGGTCTAATTGGGCCTGTAATTGACTGGGATTTGGGGGATTAAAATTGGATTAGTAGGTTGCAATTTTTAGGCTAAAAAGAACTAAAAATTTGACCGAAATGCAAGAAAAATCAGATTTTCTCCAATTGTTCTCCCCTTAATTAATTTAACAATGTTTCTTAAACAAACATAATTATATTTCAAAATTAAAAGAACTATATTGAGAAAATATTATAACGATGCGATGAAATTTGTTTAGAGTTATACGTAAAACATAACATACTAATAATTAATTTTTCAAAAATTAGTGAAGAGAGTAATCTTTAAAATATTTGATGCGATATCAATAATTATTTTGTGTGTGTTTATATATATGTGTGTGTGAGAAAGAGAGATTAAAAATAAGAAAGTAAAAGAAAATTATGTTGTTTATGCTAAAATTATTGAAACTAATATGATGGATAAAAAAGGGTCATTTTGGTAAAGAATTTATGTAACGATCTAAAAATTTGATTATATATGTGAAATTTATAATTTTGTATGATTTAATTATTTTACCCCCTCCTCGTAGTTGCATTATGGTATTTATGGGGTGTGGGAGTGATTGACATAATTTTTGATGCATTTTGGTATCATTTATGCCATATTGTGGTTTTTGATGGCGTCGAGAGCCTTATTTTAGACTCATGGAGATAACTTTTGATCCGTGCGATGGATGGCCAAACGGACTATGCCAAAAGCTCTAGAATATTGATTTTATGCAAGGTAGACCTTTGTTCGGGTCCTGGTGCACTCGAGCTCATTTCGACCTATTGATCAAAAAGTTAGAAGATTGGAAAAATGGACGTGGGACCCACATTTGATCGAAACGACCTCGGATGGAAAATATGACTTCGCCAGTAGATCTAGAATCTTTATTTTAGGGTGTTAGCATATTTGGTATGACTTTACGGCTTTTAAATCTCATTTTAACCCTCGGTTTAGAAAATTATGATTTTGAATTTCGGGGGTCAACGTTGTGAAAATGATGTTTTTTACAAAAATCTGACTTTGCCAATGCCTCCTAAACATCGAATTTAGTATGGTTGCATAGTTCATTTGTAAATATAGGAATCCCTCGAATTTCGGGCACCCCGTCGAAGTTGAAATTGGACTTTGAAAAACAAAAACTGCTACTATAGTAGATTTTCTGCTATATATAACAAATTTCACTCTATTTTTAGTTCATTTTGTTCATTTTTCATCTTTCCTCTTGAGAGAAAATCCTAAAATAGTGTGGAAGTTTAAAAGTGAAACTTGTGGGAGTTTGGGAAGCTATATTAACATCTATTTCTTGGTTTTATTATGGATTTAAGGTAAGAATTCACTTTTTTTTTAGTAATTTCTTGATCAATTTTTAAAACCCCAAAAATCTTAGGGCTTGATTTTAAACTCCATTTTCCCCACTTTTTACTTGAGTAATGCTTTTTCCTTATAATTACTAATTTTTCATCAATTTAACCTTCAAAATAATTTTGATTCTTGATTTTAACCCGGATTTCAAGGATTTTACCCGGTAAAGCTCAAAAATATTTTTTCTTTTATTTGAACCTCGTTTTTGACTCGATTTAACTGGGATTTTCATTTGTAGGTTCCTAAAAATATGAGGAACATGTTTTTGAAATAAAGTTTTGATTTTGCTCTTCTTTATCGAAAACCCATTTTGGGGATCCATTTTGACTCCGAACCAAAAGTAGTCAATATGGGTGTTGTTGATTTTATTTTGACACATAGATTTCGTAGTAGATGTTTTTAGCCGAGTTTAAGATTGTTCGTTAAAAGTAAGGTTGTGGGTTAGAAGTGTAGCGAACTAGTTTTGACTATTGAGGTAGGTTATTATAACGCCCCGAGATTACATCCTGGGCCCCACACGATGCTTACAATCCTAAGGGACCACAAGCTAACCCATGAACTTATACCTGCTGTGAGCACTGAGCAAAACTGATAACAAAAGGTCATATGCAGAATTTAACTAAGGAATGCCATAAGGTTTTAAGTAATAAATCTAATAAAATCTGTCAACAAAATTGATAATACTGATAAAACATCTGACAATAACAACTAAAATCTAAGAACTGCCTAACTGTCTGGCATATCTGAAAGCCTCTGAACTAACTGAATGAGAGTTGATAGGACATGCCCCAACTAAATCCAACTAACTAATGAACTGAAAGCATGAAAGTAAATATAATCTATCCTCGAAATATGAGGACTTACCACTGCTAGGACTAATAATATGGGTAGACTATTTGTGATTCGATAACTGAGCATCCGAACCTATGGTATGATATATCATAGCGCAAGAAAAAAGTATGCGATCGGAACTTAGAATGTACTGGTATGCTAAATAAGGTAGGCTGATATGCATAGTTTCATGTGCATGAATAATAACTGAGTGAATATATATAACATGACATACTGAATAGAATACATAGAAACTGTAAGTGCTGAAGATGTATGACCAAGCATAAATCATGTTTTGAATATAATCTGAAATCTAAAATACTGAATACTAATAACTGAATAACTGATATCTATATGCTATGGTCAAGCAAATCTAAAACTAAATCACTGAACTGATGATTGGACTGAGATTGTGGGAGCTATCATCTAACCGACATGCCCCAATGAGTAAATTTAGGGTCCGACCTATGACCCCAGTTAGGAGGGTATCAGTACCGTTCCATAGGTACTAACACTGGCTAGGTGGATCCACTAAAGTGTTGTCTCGAAGAACTAAGGGTTACCCTTAATTGGCAGGTACCCGTATGAGATCAACCCTTAACTGACAGGTTAACATCTCAATCTACACTGACTACACAGTTTTGGAATACGGGGATTGCTACTAAAGGTCGCACCCTCAACTGAAAGGTGAGCCCCCATCCCTGGGTTCGATCAGTGCTAAATCCTACTCCTAACTGAATTGACTCGGAAGACTAAACTGTTCTAAGTTTAACTGATTATGATAACTGACTGAAATGATAATGCTCATAACATTTTCTAAAACTATTTTGAAGATATTGAGACTAAGTAAAAGACTATGGTTTTGGGTATTCATAAACCCCAGGACTCGATAGCAATAATAGAAAAATAGTACTAAAACTTGGGGGGCATAATATGGAAGCATCATTCAAAATTCATTCTTGTAGGCATTTCATCAAACATCTGATATTCATAGTTTAATCTAAGCATGGGAATGGTTTAAAACTTGAAGTAATAGCATGATTTCGATATCAATAACACTTAATCATGATTTAAGCTAGTGAATAACAACATTAAAACATGTGGGGTTGATAAACAACAACAAGTTCATGTAAGCACGGTATAAAGTCAAGATTCATGGTTAAAATCACAATTTAAAATCATGGTAACTTGTAAAGATCACAACTTTAAATTTAAATTGGGATACTTGGACTCTATGGGTGAACGGGGCCCATGAAAGAACATTTAACATACATGGGTTGATGAATTCGTTAGAATTGATGGTGAATTCTTAAGATTTGATCTATAATTTTGAAGGCTAGGGTTTTGTTCTTGAAAGAGGGCTACTTTAATTTGAGTAATTTGTGAAATAATAAGCAAATAATGCTCTATTGGGACTTAAATCCCATGTTTGGATGGATTTGGACTTATGGGAAAAGACTCAACAGTTCCTAAAATTTAAATTGTGAAAACTGGAAATCCCAATTCTGCATGCCAGCGTGACGCGGCGCCATCACGGTGCCTTACTAGAAAAGGACGAGTGCCATTTTGCACTCCACCATGATGAGGTGTCTGCTCCATCGAGAATTTTAATGTGACGCCAACCAATCGCGGTGAGCTACTAGAAAGTGGCAATTGCGAAAATGCTCCTTGGCGCGACACAATGCTTATAGTGATGGTATACACTGGAAAATGATGAGCCTGAAATTATCCATCACCATGATGCGACCTTATCACGTTGGGCTACTATTTCACACTAAAAGAGTCTTAACTTCTCACCCAAGTATCGAATTTGGGTGAAATTGGTATCGTTAAAATGATAATTCAATTTCCTAAAACTTGGTGGGTCTTGAATTGGAAAATTCTGAGTATAATAAAAGATATGCTTGCTTAAAGTTGACTAAAGAAATATTCTTATCAAAATTTTAATTGGTAAGGATTAGTTTGATCAGTCTAATAGCTGGGAGTTATTTGGAGCCTTAATATACCTCAAACTAACTCATAAAACTATCAAAGAAGAAGAATGTACTATGCCTAATCTTGAAACTTGGCGCTAACATTGGTTTGGATTTTTGGGGTAATACAATATCTTCCTCTTGGGAACATTCATCCTCAAATGAGACTGATTAAGCTGAAAACACTGAGGAACTGAGATTACATGTTGAATATACGTGATTAAAACATGATTACATGGCTGAGTCCAAAACATAATGCATGACTAAATAGGTTCTGTGAATACATGACTGACATGAGAATGATATACAGCTTATACTAAGCATGTACAAGAGAAATTCTAAGAAGATTGTTATCTTGAGCTTAGTCGGATTTTGCGGAGAAAAAATAAGGGTACTTGGTCCGCATATCTGCTTCTGTTTCCCAAGTGGGGAAACTTCTTTGTTCTTTAGTCTGTGAATTTGTTAATCAATGATTTCGACTAGAATTTATTTGTATGAAAGGTTACTCTGAACATCTACACTTTCTAAGGGAACAACTACAACTAGGTCACCAATACACTTCCTCAACAAAGAGATATGGAATACTGGGTGCACTGATGCTAAGTCTGTAGGCAACTCAAGCTCGTAAGCCACCTTTCTGAAATGGCTCAAAATATTATAAGGGTCAACATATTAGGGACTAAGTTTCCCCTTCTTACCAAACCTATTCACTTATACGAAATCACCAATATCAAACTTAATATCTTTCTTTCTCACATCTGTATATATTTTCTATCGGCTCTGGGCTGCTTTCAGCCTCTCCTTGATCAATTGGACTTTTTCTAAGGCATCAAACACCAAGTCAGGCCATATTACTGTGGTTTCTCCTGCTTCAAACAAACCAATCAGAGATCTACATCTCCTTTCATATAGAGCCTCAAACAGAGCCATCTGAATACTAGAATGGTAGCTATTTTTATATGCAAACTCAATCAAAGGCAAATGATCATCCCAACTGCCCTTAAAGTCAACTACACAAGCTCTCAATATATTCTCAAAGGTCTGAATAGTCTTTTCTGCCTGACCATCTGTCTAAGGGTGGAAGGATGTACTGAGGTGAACTTGAGTACCAAGAACCTTTTGAAAAGCTTTCCAAAAGTGAGAGGTAAACTGAGTACCTTTATCTGAGATGATGGATAACGGAACACCATGCAACCTAACCAACTCTCTAAGATAAAGCTGCATAGTCCTCAGATGAAAAGAAAGCATGGAGTGGTAAGAAATGGGCTGATTTGGTCATCTTGTCCACAATGACCCAAATCAAATTATGCTGCTGATAAGTAAGAGGCAAACCTATCACAAAATCCATGTTCACTTCCTCCCACTTTCAACTGGAAATACTGAACTCCTGCATAGTCCCACTTGTCTTTTGATGTTCAGTCTTAGCCTGCTCACAAGTGGAGCACTTAGATATAAACTCTGTGATATCCCTTTACGTCCCACTCCACTAATAGATTTCTTGCAGATTGCTGCATATCTTTGTGGCCCCTGGATGAATAGAGTAACACATACCATGTGCTTCTACTAGAATTCGTTGTCTCAACTCATTAACACATGGAACACATAGTCTACCCTAGTAGCGCAACACACCATCTCCCCCTTAGGATAAAACCTCTACTCTCTGATCTCTGATTGACTCCTTCAGCTTTATTAGAATAGAATCCCTATCTTGCTTTTCTTTCACTTCGGCAACCAAAAAAGATTCTGAACTATTCTGAACCCAAACACTACCCTCAGCTAAATCAACTAAACGAACACCTAATGTAGCAAGCTGATGAACTTATCTAACCAACTTCTTCTTATCACTCTCAACATGAATAACACTACTTATAGACAATCTATTATAGGTATCTGTCACTATATTGGCCTTTCCTGGGTGATACAAAACACTCATATCCTAATATTTCAACAATTCTAACCATCTTCTCTGATACAGATTCAAATCTATCTGCAAAAATTCAAGCTGTAAGCTTTTGTGATCTGTGAACACATCAACATGCACCCTATACAAGTAGTGCCTCCAAATCTTTAAGGAAAAAAAAAACAACTAACTCAAGATCATGGATAGGGTAATTATTTTTATGGGGCATATACCACAACCTTACCCCTTTGCATCAAAACACATACCAACCCAACTCTGGAAGCATCACAATATACAACAAACCTATCTGAACCATCAAGTAATGTCAAAACTAGGGTTGTAGTTAGCCGGGTTTTCAACTCCTGAAAACTCTTCTCACAAGAATCTGACCACTAAAACTTAACTTTCTTCTGAGTCAATCTAGACATGGGGGATGTAATAGACAAAAATCCTTTAACAAACTATCGGTAATATCCAACCAAACCCGAGAAACTCCTGATATCTGATGGAGAGATAGATCTAGGCCAGTTTCTTACCTCCTCATTCTTTTGACGATCGACTCTAATATCATTATCAAAAAAAATATGGCGAAGTAAATCTATTGATCTTAGCCAAAATTTACACTTACTGAATTTGGAAAATAACTGATGCGTTTTAAGAGTCTGCAATACTATTCTGAGATGATTTACATGATCATTATCATTACGGGAATAGACAAGGATGTCATCAATGAAGACTATGATGAACATCTCCAAGTACTACTTGAACACTCTTTTTATCAAGTCCATGAAGGTTGTTGGGGTATTGGTGAGACCAAAGGATATGACTAGAAACTTAAAGTGACCATACTGAGATCTGAAAGTTGTTTTCAGTATGTCATATTCTCTGACTCTGAGCTGATAATAGCGGATCTGAGGTCTATCTTAGAAAAATAACTGGCACCCTAAAGTTGGTAAAATAAGTCATTTATTTTGGGAAGTGGATACTTATTTTTGATTTTGACATTGTTTAACTGATGGTAGCTGATACACATTCTAAGAGAACTGTCCTTTTTACGCATGAATAGGACTGGAGAGCCCTACGGGGAAACACTGGGCCTGATAAATCCCATATTCAGGAGATCTTTCAACTGTTCTTTCAACTCTTTGAGTTTGACTGGAGCCATTATGTATGGAAGAATAGAGATAGGATGAGTATCTGAAAAAAGGTCTATTTTGAAGTCAATTTCCCCTTCAGGGGGAACTCTAGGAAAATCATCAGGGAACACATCTAGAAATTCCCTCACTACTAAAACCGACTCAAGGTTTGGAGTCTTTTGACTCTAGCAGGATGATAGATACACCCTTTGGATATCATTTTCCTCACTCTAAGGTACGAAATAAGCTGACCTGTAGGTGTTGTAGTACTACCCCTCCATTTAAGGACTGGTTCATTTGGAAACAGAAAATGAACAACTCAATTTCTATAATCAACTAAAGCATAACATGAGTGGATCCAATCCATGCCGAGAATGACTTCAAAATCCATCATCTCTAACTCCACTAGATCAACTAAAGTGACTTTCTGAGATATTGTGATCGGACAGTTCCTGTATACCTGCCTGGCTACAATAGAGAAACATAATGAGATAGACAGTAAAAAAGGATTTGCTAGGATTTTGGGACTTACTTCGAAGTTGACGGCTATATAAGGGGTTACAAAAAAAAAAAGAGAAGCTCCAGAGTCTAATAAAGCATAAATATGTAAATGGAAGACCTGTAACATACTAATAACCATATCAAAAGAATTTTCCTAATGCTGCCAGTACTGAAGGGCATACAATCTATTTGGACGCTGACCACTGGTAGCACTAGAAGTGGCACCCTATTGAGTTGAGGGGCCAACTAGAACTGGGGACGACTGGACTGACCTTGCTGACCACTCTTTGGAAAATCCCTAATCGGTTGGCTGGTTTGTCACACCTAAAATATACATCACAACTGGCTTTACAAATACCTGATGGTTTTTACCATATTTTCAGTAAAAAAGATTCATACGACCACTGTTAACACTGCCTTGGGGCTTAGATCCTAGCGCTCTATCCCTATTGTCATTTCTGAATTTGGGTACTGGGGCACTAGATGAAGATGGAGCTGGGACTGAAGATTTTTGATGGAACTGAGGAAGATTACCACCTTCTAACTTTGGCTGAGTAAAATTAAAGTTACCTATTCTAGCCCTCCTATCCTCTCCCTCTCTCTTCTTAGTCTTCTAATTCTCAATCTGTTGAGCATGGACCATAAGCCTAGAAAGGTCGATCTTCTTTATCAACATTGTGGTCCAATACTCCTTGACCACACTATCAGATACCCTAGACACAAACTTTCTCATCTTAAACCTGCTATCAGCTACCACATGAAGAGCATACCTAACTACCTGAGTAAACTTGAGGGAATACTCTTTCACACTCATGTGGCCCTACCTCAAGTTGATGAACTCTAACATATTAGCATCTCTCAACTCCAATGAAAAGAACCTATCTAAGGAGGCAATAGCAAACTCTTCCTATTCTATAATCCCTACATCGGCGCCTCTATCTACCTTCCACTGCTTAAACTAGGTATGGGATATATCCTGCAATTGGTAAGAAGCCAATTCAGCACTCTCACTAGAATTCACCCTCATAATATCTGTTACCTTCTGCACCATGTCTAATAATTTCTGTGGATCTTCTTTAAATTTGGATCCTGAAAACAGAGGAGGATTTATTTGGGTAAAGTCTCGAATCCTAACTGCGGCAATATTGGCCACTAAGTTGGCTAGAAAAATAGTTGGCTAAGTATTATGAGCCACTACAGAATGAGCTAGAGTAGTGAATGCAGCTCTGAACTCTTCATGAGAAATATGCTCATTCAGGGAATCTTCCTACATGGGCAGAGGTGTTGGCTGGTTTATGTTTCTTATTCTATTTGTCTTTCTAGGAGGCATGATTTGTAAATGGAAGGGAGAATAGATTAGACAGAGAGTTTAACATGAGCTCATGCTCAGTCACACGACATGAATACTAAAAAAGGGAACTTTTACTAAAATGCCTTAAAGCCTCTTGTCCATAAGTATGGCGCGCTTCACACCCATGCACAAGACTTTACTTAACGCAGATTTCAGACCTCTTACGATACTTGAAAACCTTAGGCTCTAATACTAAGTTTGTAATGCTCCGAGAGTACACCCTGGGTGTCACACAATGCTTATAGTCCTGAGGGACCACAAGCTAACCCATGAGCTAGTACTTGCTATGAGTACTAAGTAAAACTGATAACAAAAGGCCATATATGGAATTTAACTAAGGAGTTCCATAAGGTTTTAAGTAATAAATGTAATAAAATCTATAAACAAAACTGATAATACTGATAGAATATCTGACAATGACAACTAAAATCTGAGAACTGGCTAACTATCTAAAATATCCAAAATCCTCTAAACTGACTAAATGAGAGTTAATGGGATAGGCCCTAACTAACTCTAACTAACTGCTGAACTAAAAGTATAAAAGTAAATATAATTTGTCTTCAAAATATTAGGACTCACTACTGGTACAACTGATAATTTGGGGAGTCTATGCACGATCCGAGAACTGAGCATCTAAACCTCTGATATGATATATCATAGCTAAATAAAAAGAGTATATGATCAGTACTTTAAATGTACTGGTATGCTGAATAAGGTAGGCTGATATGCATGGTTTCATGTTCATGAATAATAACTGACTAAGTATATATAGCATGACATACTGAATAGAACACATGGAAACTATAAGTGCTGAAGATGCATGGCCAAGCATAAAGTATATTCTGAATATAACCTAAAATTTAAAATACTGAATACTAATAACTGATATCTGTATGCTATGGTTAAGCAAATCTGAAACTAAATCACTAAACTGAGACTGTGATAGCTATCATATAACCGACATGCCCCAATGAGTAAATTTAGGGTCCAACCTGTGACCCCAATTGGGAGGGTGTCAGTACCGTTCCAAGGGTACTAACACCAACTATGTGAATCCACCAAAGTACTATCCTAAAGGACTAAGGGTTACCCTCAACTGGTAGGTACCCATATGAGATCAACCCTTAATTGGCAGGTTAATATTTCAACCTACACTGGCTACGCACTTCTGGAATGCAAGGACTGCTACTAAAGGTCATACCCTCAACTGGCAGATGAGCCCCCATTTCTGGGTTCACTCAGTGTTAAATCCTACTCCCAACTGAACTAACTTTGAAGACTAAACTATTTTAAGTTTAATTGATTATGATAACTGACTGAACTAATAATGCTCATAACATATTTTGAAACTATTCTGAAGATATTAAGACTAAGTAAACAACTATGGTTTGGGGTATTCATAATCTCCAGGACTCGATAGCAATAATAGAAAAATAGTACTAAAACTTAGGGGACATAGTATGAAAAAATCATTCAAAATTCATTCTTGTAGGTATTTCATCAAATACTTGATATTCATAGTTTAAGCTAAGCATGAGAATGGTTTAAAACTTGGAGTAGTAGCATGATTTTGACATCAATAACACTTAATCATAATTTGAACCAGGGAATAACAATATTAAAACATGTGGGGTTGATAAACAATAACAATTTTATGTTAGCATGGTATAAAGTCAAGATTTATGGTTAAAATCACAATTTTAAAACATGGTAACTTGTAAAGATCACAAATTTAAATTTAAATTTCTATACTTTGACTCCATATGTGAAAGGGACCCATGAATGAACACTTAACATACTTGGGTTGATGAATTCGTGAGAATTGATGGTGAATTCTTGAGATTTGATCTTGAATTTTGAAGGCTAGGGTTTTATTCTTGAAAGAGGGCTACTTTAATTTAAGTAATTTGTGAAATAATGAGCAAATAATGCCCTATTAGGACTTAAATCGCATGTTTGGATGGATTTTGGCTTATGGGAAAAAACTACACAATCCCTAGAATTTAAATCGTGAAAACTTGAAATCCTGATTTTGCATGCCAGTGCGTGGTACAATCGCAGTGTGCCTCTGGAAAAAGAAAGATCCTGGTTTGTCACCTTGGAACGATGTGGAGCCATCGCGGTGCCTCACTGTAAAAGGATGAGTGACATTTTACACTCCATCGTGATGCGATGTCTGCTTCATCAGGAATTTTGATGCGACACCAGCCAATCGATGTGAGCTACTGGAAAGTGAAAATTGGAAAAATTCTCTTTGATGTGACATGGTGCTTATCGTGATGTCACACTGGAAAATGACGAGCGTAAAATTGGCCATCACTGCGATGCGGTCATATGATGTTAGACTACTATTTTGTACTAAAAGTGCCATAACTTCTCACCCGAGTATCAAATTTGGGCAAAATTAGTATCATTGGAAACATAATTCAATTATTTTATAAATTTTTGGGTATTGAACTAGAAAATTATGAGTATAATAAAATATATGCTCTCTTAAAGTTTACTAAAGCAACATTCTTGTCAAAATTTCAATCGATAAGGATTATTTTGATTCGTCTGATAGTTGTAAGTTATTTGGCATCTTAGTATACCTTAAACTAAATCATAAAACTATCAAATAATGATAGTGTACTATGCATGAGTTTGAAACATGGTGCTAACATTGGTTTGGATTTTCGGGGTATTAAGTTATGGCTTAACTCTTTTTGACAAAGTTGGGTAGTAAATAATGATACAAAATGCATGTTAAGGGTGTCAACTAATCATGGAAAAATAGATATTTATGTGTTGTGCCTTTATGGGGGCCTATATGTGATGTAATTATCACAATTATGTGATATATGTGACCGTGTAAGGTCCTATTGATATTAATAGCCTTGAATATATGTGAATAATTGTATTGTGTTGTTAAGATGATTAATATGGAACCATTAGTCTATTGTGACTATATTCATACGTTATTGGCATATTATACATGTGAAAATTTGTGGATGAAACTGAAATAATGAGTGGATATTGGCTCACATGGTTGTGGAAATAAATCGTGGTGGGTTGTGAAAATATATCATGTGGTTAGTTATGGAAATATTTAATGTGGTTGGTTGTGAAAATATTCATTATGATTGGTTGTGATCATTACATCCTCATAGTTTATTCATTCACGAAATATTGGTACCACCATGGCGACATCTGAGAAACACTGGCAACACTTTTTTAAAACCTCCCCATAGGATGTACCCGAGAGGAGATATTGTAACACCTTATAAATGCTTTCTGAGAGATATTCTAGAAAAGAGATATGAGATATATGGATTATATATGGGTTGAAGAACCCTCCATAGGTCTTAAGTTGGGAGGCTTGCCTCGGTAGGTATATACAAGGATTGTGTGACGATACCAAAGGTTGTGCAATAAGCTCGTGCATCATCATCATTATCATCATTATGTACATTGGACCTACTTTATTGTGTTGTATTTCCATATTTATTTATCATCTATGTATTTATCGTATCTTCTTTTACTTGTATTTGATGATCTTATATATCTATGTCCCCCCTTATTCTTCTTATATGTGATATAATATGTACTTCTGTTCTATCTTGGTGTGATGTTGCAATATATATGAGATATATTAGAACTGTTAGTGCAATCGATGTAGGCTACCATTGTGGGATATTTTCTGATTTCAGGTGATGTGCCCTTAGTGTTTATTTTGTAATCTTTATTTACTACTTTTCTTTGTTGTCCTATGATACCTAATGAGTACAAGTAAACCATACTCATACATACTACGCTATTTTGGTGTAGGTCCTAGCTTGAGTGCACCTCAGCTTGATTAACTCGAGTGATTATTGTATCTTCCAAGGTAGTAATTGGACTTTCATATGTCCAAAGTTCACCTCTATCTTTATACAGTAGTTATGTCTTTATTAGTATTTAGAGATAGATATCATTCCTTTGTGGTTATTTTTTTGATGTATTTGACTCTTGGAATATATTAGTGGTTCTTACACCATTGACACCTAGTTTTGGGCATGATTGGTATTTTGGATAAGTTCTTTTCGCATTATTATGATTACATATATGGTTCGGCTTTATTCTAGAAGCCTTACCTTGGGATATTTCTATCATTTTCTCTTTTTGTAATAGTTTGGGTGATAGACTTACTTGTCACAGTATATCACGACAAGTTCTATCATGACCCTCATTTTTGGGTCATGACAAATTGGTATCAACGCAGCCAGATTTCATGGTCTCAATGGTGTAAGAATGGGATGTCTAATAGAGTCGCACAAAATGGTACGTAGATATCCGTATCTATCTTCGAGAGGCTATAGGACGTCTTTAGGAAACTTTTCTCATTTTATTCTTTATCTTTCAAAGAAGTTAGATACCTTGTGTTCTGAGTTATGTTTCAATCTTTCTACATGAATGGTGCGTCTTATACTACTATTAATTGAGAGATACTGCAAGCGATTGGTGGAGGTTGTTTGTCGGTTGTAGGACTATTGATGTTCATGAGTTGTCATAG
The DNA here is from genome assembly GCF_002878395.1 of Capsicum annuum. Lineage (NCBI taxonomy): Eukaryota > Viridiplantae > Streptophyta > Magnoliopsida > Solanales > Solanaceae > Capsicum > Capsicum annuum. The sequence continues at coordinate 140,203,841 of NC_061114.1, read as the reverse complement.
GATTAGTTTGCTGATACCTATCTGGAGAGATTCATGCCTTATAGTTTGAGGGATCAAATACAGGATGAGTCAAATCATTTGGAGAAAGGCTCTATGACCGTTACTGATTCTGAGGCATGTTTCCCTGCCCTATCCAGATATTCCATTGATAGTATTTCCATCGAGGCTGAGAAGACTTAGAAGTTTGTAAAAGGTTTGGATGTCTTTCTTTAGTTGGCTATATCTAAGATAGTTGTGTTTGGGGATTCTTTTTAAAGTATTATGGATCATGTTAAGGTGACAGAGGATAATCCTTGAGTATCTCAAGGAGGCACCAAGAGGGTGTTCTATTTTGGTAAGTTCAGAGGTCATCTCTATGAGGCAGAGATTTTTGAGGTTCTTGTGGGTTTTCTAGTTCAGCAGTGAAGGGTGGCCGTCAGGGAAACTTTAGAGTTTGCTATGTATGTGATAAGACTAGCCATATAGCTAAGGTCTATTATTGCAATTTATTTAGAGCTATTTCTATTTTAGCTGTGAAGGGTAGGGGTACTACCAGAGGTGCGAGGGGCAGAGGTAGTAAAGCTCGTGGGGGTTATCGTAGGTCAACTTAAGTAGTTAGTGGTCGTGGTCAATGTTATGCTATACCATCTGGACCAGAGGTAGAGGCTTCTGAATTGTGAATATAGGTATTATCCCCATTTGTTTTAGGCCTATATCTGTAGTATTTGATCCCGGATCAACTTTCTACTATGTGTCTATGTATTTTGCTTTGGGTTATGATTCTGTTAGTGAGCCTCTTGCCATGCCTATTCGTGTATCTACCCCGATAGGTAATTCTTTAGTGGTGGATTGGGTGCACCAATCTTATGTTGTGACTTTTGTTCGATGTGAGACTTTGGTAGATTTGATTATATTAGATATGGTCGATTTTGATGTTATTTTAGGCATGGATTGGTTGGCTCCTTATTATGTTGTCTTAGATTGTTTTGATAAGATTGTGACTTTAGCTTTGCCGGGTGTGCCAAGAATAGCTTGAAAGAGTGCACTTCATTCGGGTCCTAAGAGAATTATATCTTATGTTCAGGCTTGTAAATTGGTTGAAAGGGGACGTTTATCTTACTTGGCCTATATTTGTGACACTAGTGTTGTTTTGCCTCCTTCCTTAGATTCTGTTTGTATTGTCCGTAAGCTTATGGATGTGTTACCTACGAACTTGTCAGGTATTCCTCTAAATCGAGATGGTGATTTTCTATTAATGTTGAGCCGGGCACCAAGCCTATTTCTATTCCTCCTTATAGGATATCCGCAGCAAAGTTGAAGAAACTAAAGGATCAGTTACAAGAGTTGTTAGATAAGGGATTTATCCGACCTAGTGTTTCACCTTAGGGTGCGCCTGTCTTGTTTGTGAAGAAATAGGATGGATCTATGTAGATGTGTATTAATTATCGATAGTTGAAGAAGGTGATGATTAAGAATAAGTATCCTTTTCCTAGCATCGATGATTTATTTGATCAACTTCAGGGTGTTGTGGTGTTTTCAATGATTAAATTGAGGTCCGATTATTACCAGTTAAGGATTAGAGCTTAAGATATTTTGAAGATAATATTTCGGACTCGATATGGTCATTGTGAGTTCTTGGTCATGAATTTTGGGTTGACCAATGCCCCTATCGCATTCATAGATTTGATGAATCAGGTATTTCGATCGTATCTCAACTCTTTTGTTATTATTTTTATAGATGATATCTTGGTGTATTCCAAAAGTCAGGTTGAGTATAAGGAGCATTTGTGGATTGTGCTTTAGAGATTGAGGAATAAGAAGTTATATGGTAAGTTCTCTAAGAACGAGTATTGGTTGGAGTCTATTTCTTTTTTTGGGGTCATGTGGTGACTAAAAAAGGTATTATGGTTGATCCAACCAAGATTGCACCAATTCGCAATTGGTCTAGACCTACTTCGCCCACCTATATTTGGAGTTTTATTGGCTTGATGGGTTATTATCGGTGTTTGTTGAGGGTTTTTCATCCATTACAGCTGTGTTGACCAAGTTGACTATGAAAAAGATTTTCTTCTAGTGTCTAATGCTTCTAAGGTGAGCTTCTAAAAGCTCAAGGATTTATTGACTTTAGCTCCTACATTGGCTTTGCCCAAGGAGGGCATGGGCTAACCGTGTTTTATGATGCTTCAGGTGTTGGGTTAGGTATTGTGTTGATGCAGGAGGGCAAGTTGATTGCTTATGCATCTCATCAGTTGAAGCCTCATGAGAGGAATTATCCTACGCATAATTTGGATTTGTGTGTAGTTATGTTTGCATTGATGTTTTGGAGGCACTACTTGTATGAAGTTCGTTATGAGTTATTCTCAGATCATCATAGCCTTCAGTACCTCTTTACCCATCGAGATCTTCATATAAGAAAGCACCGTTGGATTGATATGCTTAAGGATTATGACTTAACTATTCTCTACCATATGCGTAAGGCTAATGTAGTTCCAGGTGTCTTGAGCTAAAAGTCGACTAGCATGGGTAGCTTGGCGCATCTTTGTACCCGGAGAGGACTTTGTCCTTAGAGGATCAATCTTTAGCAAACCAAATGGTTAGATTTGATATTTCGACACTTAGGGTGTTTTCTAATTTGTGGAGGCAATATTTTCTTTGATGGAGCAAATTCGAGCTCATCAATTTGATGATATTGAATTGATGTTAATTTAAGAGAAAGTGTTGAGTTGGGATGCTAAGGAAATGTCACTTGATTTAGATGGAAGTTTGAGGATTTAGGGCGGAGTTTGTAGGCCAAGAATGGGTGATTGGATTAGGTTGATCTTGGAAAAAGCCCATTGTTCCAAATTTTCTATCCATCCAAGTGTGACTAAGATTTATCATGATTTAAGGAAGCACTACGGGTGGGGTGTTATGAGGCAAGATATAGCATATTTTATGGCTCATTAGCTATGTTGTCAGCATGTAAATGCTGAGCATATGAGACCTGGTGGATTGTTTTGAGATAGCCCATTCCCGAGCGGAAGAGGGAATGTATCACCATGGATTTAATGATTGGTTTACCTCATACATCTCATGGTTCTGATAGTGTTTGGGTTATTATGGATCGATTGACTAAGTCAGCTTATTTTATTTCATTTCTGGTCTCGTTCAGTGCTGAGAGGTTGGCTCGTTCTATATTCATGAGATTATTCGTCTGCATGGTGTGCCAGTGTTTATTATTTTAGATCGAGGTTCTGTGTTTACATCTCACTTTTGGAAGACTTTTTAGGATGAGTTGGGTACTCATATTGATCTTATCACAATGTTTTATCCCCAAACTAATGGCTGGTCAGAGCGAACTATCCAGGTTTTGGAGGATATATTCCACACATACATGATAGATTTTTGTGGTAGTGGGAGCAATATTTGGCTTTAGCAGAGTTTACATATAATAATAGATACCATTCCAGTATTGATATGGCTCCTTTTGAGGCATTGTATGGTAGGTGTAGTCGGCCCCCAGTGGGTTGGTTGATGTTTCAGACATGAGACCTCAAGGTACGAACTTGCTTCATGAGTCTTTGGATAGAGTCCGGGTCATTCAGGATAGCTTAATGCGGCTCAGAGTAGGCAGAAGTGCTATTCTGATTGTAGAATTCGTGCCTTGAGATTTGCTGTTGGTGATCATATTTTTCTTTGAGTTTCACCCATGAAGGGTGTGATGAGGTTTGTGAGGAAGGGCAAGCTTAGCCCTTGGTATATCGGCCCATTTGAGATTCTTCAAACTATTGGTGATGTGGCTTAAGAGTTGGATTTGCCCCCTGATCTATCAGTTGTTCATCTAGTTTTTCATGTTTCTATGATTCGTCACTATATTCCTGATAATTCTTATGTCATTTATGCGGATTCAGTTCTGTTAGATGAACGGTTGTCCTTTGTTGAGGAACCGGTCTCCATTTTGGCTAAGGGTGCTAGGAGGTTACATTTTAGAGTTATCCCTGTGGTTAAGGTTCAATGGCAACATCGAACTATAGATGAGGCTACTTAGGAGGTTGAGTCTGATATGTGTAGTTCTTATCCCTAGCTCTTTATTGATTCAAGAATTTCTTTGCCTTAGTTCGAGGACGAACTAGATTTTTAGTGGTGGATAATGTAATGATCTAAAAATTTCATGAAATATGTGAAATTTGTGATTTTGTGTGATTGGGCTATTTTACCCCTACCTGTAGTTGCATTATGGTATTTTTGGGGTGGAGCGATTGGCATGATTTTCGATGTATTTTGGTACTATTTAAATGATATTGTGGGTTTTTATGGCGCCGAGAGCCTTATTTTAGACTGATAAGGATGTCTTTTGATCCGTCGGATGAATGGCCAAACGAAATGCTGCAGCAGCTCCAGAATATTAATTGAAGGCTAGGTAGACCTTTAGTTTGGGTCCCAGTGCACCCGATCTCATTTCAACTTATTGATCGAAAAGTTGAAAAATTGAAAATATGGGTGTAGGACACAAATTTGATCGAAACAACCTCGGATGGAAAATATGATTTCGTTAGCAGATCCAGAATTTTGATTCTAAGGTGTTAGCATGTTTGGTATGATTTTACGCCTTTTAAATCTCATTTCGACCCTCGATTTGGAAAATTGTGATTTCGGGTTTCGGTGGTCAACTTTGTGAAAATGATGTTTTTTCAAAAATCTAACTTCGCCAACGCATCCAAAACATCGAATTTAGTATGGTTGCATTGTTCGTTTACTTATATCGGACACCGAATGAATTTCGGTCACCCCATCGAAGTTCAAATAGGACTTTTAAAAATAAAAACTGCTACTATAGCAGATTTTCTGCTATATAGAGCAAATTTTCCCCGGTCCATTTTGCTCTTTTTTCATCTTGCCTCTTGAGAGTTAAACCCTAAAATAGTGTGGAAGCTTAAAAGTGAAACTAGTGGGTTCTTGGTAAGCTAGATTAACATCTATTTCTTGGTTTTATTCTGGATTTAAGGTAAGAATTTACTCTTTTCTTGGTAATTTCTTTATTAATTTTCAAAACCCTAAAAATCTTAGGGCTTGATTTTAAACCTCATTTTCACCCCTTTTCACTTGAATAATGTTTTTATCTTATAATTACTAGTTTTTCATCAATTTAACTTTCAAAACAACTTTGATTCTTGATTTTAACTCGAATTTCAAAGATTTTACTCGGTAAAGTTCAGAAATGATTTTTATTCATTTTGAACCTCATTTTTTACTCGATTTAACTAGGGTTTTTAGTTGTATGTTCCTAAAAGTATGGGAAACATATTTTTGAAGTAAACTTTTGATTTTTCTCTTCTTTTTCGGAAACTTGTTTCGGGGGTCCGTTTTGACTCCAAACCAAAAGTAGTCAATATGAATATTGTTGGTTTTGTTTTGACGCATAGATTTCATATTTAATGTTATTTTAGTGGATTTTGAGTTTTTTCATGAAAATTAAGGTTGTGGGTTAAAAGTGCAGCAAACCGATTTTGACTTTTGAGGTAGGTTATGGCTTAACTCTTTCAGACAGGGTTGGGTAGTAAATAATGATACAAAATGCATGTTAAGGGTGGCAACTAATCATGAAAAATGGATATTTATGTGTTGTCCCCATGTGGGGGCCTATATGTGATGTAAATGTCAAAATTATGTGATATGTGTGACCGTGTGGGGTTCTATGTGATATTAGTAGCCTTGAATACATGTGAATAATTGTATTGTGTTGTTAAGATGCTTAATATGGAACCATTAGTCTATTAGGATCATACTCATAGATTATTGGCATATGAGACATGTGAAAATTCGTGGATGAAACTGAAATAATAAGTGAATATTGGCTCACATGGTTGTGGAAATAAATCATTGTGGTTGGTTATGAAAATATATCATGTGGTTGGTTGTGGAAATATATCATGTGGTTGGTTGTGAAAATACTCATTGTGATTGGCTGTGAGCATTACATCCTCATACTATATTCATTCATGAAGAATTGGTACCACAATGGAAACATCTAAGAAACATTGGCAACACCTTTTTAAAACCCTCCCCGAGGGATGTGCTGGGGAGGAGATATTGTAAAACCTTATAAAACCCTTTTCGAGGGGTGTACCGAAAAGGAGATATGAGTTATGTGGATTGTATATGGTTTGAAGAAGCCCCCATGGGTCCTGCGTTGGAAGGCTTTCCTTCGTAGATGTATACAAGGATTGTGCGATGATCCCGAAGGTTGTGTGATGACCTTGTGCATCATCATCATCATATACGTTACATTTACTTTATTGTTTTGTATTTCCATATTGACTTGTCATCTATGTATTTATCATATCTTCTTTTACTTGTATTTGATGATCTTGTATATGTATGTTCCCCATTGTTCTTCTGCTATATAGTATAATACATATTTCTGCTCTATCTTGGTGTGATGTTGCAATATATTTGAGATATATTAGAACTTTTAGCGCAATCAGTGTGGGCTACCATTGAGGGATATTTTCTGATTGCAGGTGACGTTCTCTTTGTGTTTATTTTGTATGCTTTATTTTCTACTTTGCTTGGTCAGCCTATGATACCTTTTGAGTACAAATGGACAGTACTCATGCCTACTACACCCTTTCGATACAGGTACTAGCTCGAGTGCACCTCAACTTGATTGGCTCGGGCGATTGTTGGAGCTTCTAAGGTAGTAGTTGGACATTCATGTGTCCAAAGTTCACCTCTATCTTTCTACTGTAGTTATGTATTTATTAGTATTCGGAGAAAGATATCATTCCTTTGTGGTTATTTCTCTGATGTATTTAACTCGTGGATTGTATTGGTAGTTCTTACACTATTGACACCTAGTTTTGGGCATGATTGGTATTTTGGATAAGTTCTTTTCATATTGTTATGATTACTTATATGGTTTGGCCTCATTCTACAAGCCTTACCTTGGGATATTTCTGTTATTTTCTTTTTTGTATCAGTTTGGGTGATAGGCTTACCTATCAAGGTACGCCGTAATAAGTGCCATCATGACCTTTATTTTTGGGCCGTGACAAATTGATATCAGCCAGGTTTCATTGGTCTCAATGGTGTAAGACTGAGATGTCTAATATAGTCTCATGGATCGGTACGTAGACATTCGTATATATCTTTGAGAGGCTATAAGATGTTTTCTGGAAACTTTGCTCATCTTATTCTTTATCGTGCAAAGTTCTTTCATACCTTATGTTCTTAGTTATGTTTCACCCTTTCTGTGTGAATGGTGTATCTTATACTACTATCAGTTGTGAGATACTACAATAGATTGGTGGAGATTATTTGTCGGTTGTAGGCATATTGATGCTCCTGAGTTATCATGGGATCAGTTTGCAGATGCCTTTCTGAAGAGATTCGTACCTTACAGTTTGAGGGATCGGATGCGGGATGAGTTAGATCATTTAGAGAAAAGCTCCATGATAGTTGCTGAGTATGAGGCATGTTTTACTGCCCTATCTAGATATTCCAATGATAGTATTTCCATCGAGTTTGAGAAGACTCAGAAGTTTGTAAAAGGTTTGGATGTCTCCCTTTAGTTGGCTATATCTCAGATAGTTGTGTTTGGGGATTATTTTTAAAGTATTATGGATCATGTTAAGGTGACAAAAGATATTCTTTTGGTATCTTAGGTAGGCACTAAGAGGGTGCACCATTTTGGTAAGTTCGAAGCTTATACTCTACGAGGCAGAGATTTTAGAGGTTCTCATGGGTTTTCTAGTTCAGCAGTGTAGGGTGGCTGTCAGGGCAAGTTTAGAGTTTACTTTGTATATGATGAGACTGACCACGTATCCAAGGACATTCCTCATAATATATTTAGAGCTACTCCTATTTTAGTTGGAGGGGTAAGGGTACTATAAGCAGTGCAAGGGACAGAGGTAGTAGAACTGTAGGGGTGGCCATGGGGCCACTTATGCAGTTAGTGGTCGTGGTCAATATTATGTTATACCAGTTAGACCTGAGGCAGAGGCTTCTGATGTTGTGAATACAGGTATCGTCCCCGTTTATTTTAGACCTGTATCGATATTATTTTATCCTAGATCATCTTTCTCCTATATGTCTATGTATTTTTCTTTGGTTTTTAATTCTGTTAGTGAGCCTCTTTCCATGCCTATTCATGTATCTACCCCGATAGGTGATTCTTTAGTGGTGGATTGGGTGACCTGATCTTATGTTATGACTTTTGTCGGGCATGAGACTTTGGTAGATTTGATTGTATTAGATATGGTCAATTTTGATGTTATTTTAGGCATGGATTGATTGGCCCCTTATCATGCTGTCTTAGATTTTTTTGATAATATTGTGACTTTAGCTTTGCGGGGTATGCCAAGGATAGCTTTAAAGAGTGCACATTGTTCAGGTCCAAAGAGAATTATATCTTATGTCCAGGCCTGTAAATTGATTGAGAGGGGATATTTATGTTACTTGGACTATATTCGTGACACCAGTGTTGTTTCGCATCCTTCTTTAGATTATTTTCGTGTTGTGCGTAAGCTTATGGCTGGGTTTCCTACAGACTTGTCTGGTATGCCTCCAGATCGAGATAGTGATTTGCTATTGATGTTGAGTCGGGCACCAAGCCCATTTCTATTCCTCCTTATAGGATGGCCACAGCAAAGTGAAGAAACTGAAGGATCAGTTGTAGAAGTTATTAAATAAAGGATTCATTCGACCTAGTATTTCACCTTAGGGTGCACCTGTCGTTTTTGTGAAGAAAAATAATGGGTCTATGCAGATGTGTATCAATTATCAATAGTTGAATAACGTGACGATTAATAATAAGTATCCTCTTCTTCACATCAATGATTATTTTGATTAGCTTTAGGGTGTTGTGGTGTTTTAAAAGATTAATTTGAGGTCCGATTATTACCAATTGAGGATAAGAGCTTTGGATATTTTGAAGATAGCTTTTTGGACTCAATATGGTCATTATGAGTTCTTGGTCATGTCTTTTGGGTTGACCAATACCCCTGCCGCATTCATGGAGTCGATGAATTGGGTGTTTCGACCGTATCTTGACTCCTTTGTTATTATGTTTATAGATGATATCTTGGCGTATTCCATAAGTGAGGTTGAGTATAAGGAGCATTTGAAGATTGTACTTCAGAGATTGAGGAATAAGAAGGTATGTGCTAAGTTCTCTAAGGGTGAGTTTTGGTTGGAGTCTATTTTTTGGGGGGTCATGTGGTGACTAAAAAGGGTATTATGGTTGATCTGACCAAGATTGCAAGGGTTTGCGATCAAGCTAGACCTACTTCGCCCATCCAGATTTAGAGTTTTGTTGGCTTAGCAAGTTATTATCAGGGTTTTGGTGTGGGTTTTTCATCCATTACAACTCTATTGACCAAGTTGACTTAGAAGAAAATTTTCTTCTAGTGGTCTAATACTTGTAGGGTGAACTTCCAAAAGCTCAAGGATTTGTTGACTTCAGCTCCTTTATTGGCTTTGCCCAAGGAGGGCATGGGCTAACCTTGTTTGTGATTCTTCAGGTGTTGGGTTAGGTGCTGTGTTGATGCAGGAGGGCAAGGTGATTCCTTATGCGTCTCATCAGTTGAAGCCTCATGAGAGGAATTATCGTATGCATGATTTGGAGTTATGTGCAGTTGTAGTTTCCTTAAAGTTGAGGAGGCATTACTTGTATGGAGTTTGTTGTGAGATCTTCTCAGATCATCTTAGCCTTGAATACTTGTTTACCCAGAGATATCTGTATATAAGGTAGCACCATTGGCTTGATTTGCTTAAGGATTATAATATGACTATTCTCTACCATCCGGGCAAGGCTAATATGGTTGCGGATGCCTTGAGCTGAAAGTCGACTAGCATGGGTAGCTTGGCGAATCTTTTGACCAGGAGAGGACTTTGGCCTTAGAGGTTCAGTCTTTAGCAAACCAGATGGTTAAGTTTGATATTTCAACACCTAGGTATGCTTTGTCATTTGTGGAGGCTAGATCTTCTTTGATGGAGCAGATTTGAGATCATCAGTTTGACGATGTTGGATTGAGGTTGATTCGAGATATAGTGTTGAGTGGGGAGGCTAAGGAACCCTCACTTGATTTAGATAGAGTTTTAAGGATTGCGGACCGAGTTTGTATGCCGAGAATGGGTGATTGGATTAGGTTGATCTTAGGAGAGGCCTATTGTTCCAAATTTTCTATACATGCAGGTGTGACTAAGATGTATCATAATTTGAGGTAGCACTACGGGTAGGGTGGTATGAGGCGAGATATAGCATATTTTGTGGCTCATTGCCTATGTTGTCAGCATATGACGGCTGAGCATATGAGACCTATTGGATTGCTTCAGAGGTTGCCTATTCCCGAATGGAAGTGGGAATGCATCACCATGGATTTTATGACTGGTTTGCCTCATGCATTTTATGGTTCTGATAGTGTTTGGGTCATCGTGGATCGATTGACTTAGTCAGCTCATTTTATTTAATTTCAAATCTCATTCAGTGCTGGGAGGTTGGCTCGTTCTATATTAATGAGATTGTTCGTTTGTATGGTGTGCCAGTGTCTATTATTTTATATCAAGGTTTTGTGTTCACATCTCACTTTTGGAAGACTTTTCAGGATGAGTTTGATACTCGTGTTGATCTTAGCACAACGTTTTATCCCCAAACTGATGGCCGGTCAGAGCGAACTATCTAGGTTTTGAGGATATGTTCCGCACATGCATGATAGATTTTGGTGGCAGTGGGAGCAATATTTGGCTTTAGCAGAGTTTACATAAAATAATAGCTACCATTTCAGTATTGATATGACTCCTTTTGAGGCATTTTATGGTAGGCGTTGTCACTCCCCAGTGGGTTGGTTTGATGTTTCAGAGGTGAGACCTTGAGGTACAGACTTGCTTCATGAGTCTTTGGATAAAGTTTGGGTCATTCAGGATAAACTTAGAGCGAATCAGAGTAGGAACATGTGTTATGCCGTTCGTAGACTTTGTGCGTTGAGATTTGGTTTTAGTGATCATATTTTTCTTCGAGTTTCACCCATGAAGGGTATGCTGAGGTTTGTGAAGAAAGGCAAACTTAGCCCTAGGTATATCAACCCATTTGAGATTCTTCGGACTATTGGTGATATGGCTTATGATTTGGCTTTGCCCCCTGATCTATTAGTTGTTCATCTAGTTTTTCATGTTTCTATGCTTTATCTCTATATTTCTGATGAGTCTCATGTCATTCATTCGGATTCATTTCTATTAGATAAGCAGTTGTCCTTTGTTGAGGAGCCGGTCTTTATTTTGGCTAAGGATGCTATGCGGTTGCGTTCTAGAGTTATCCCTATGGTTAAAGTTCAATGGCTACATTGACCTGCAGATGAGGCTACTCAGGAGGTTGAGTCTAATATGTGTAGTTCTTATCCTCAGCTCTTCACTGATTTAAGTATTTCTTTGCCTTAATTCGAGGACGAACTAGATTTTTAGTAGTGGATGATGTAATGATATAAGAATTTGAATAAATATGTGAAATTTGTGATTTTGTGTGATTTGACTGTTTTACTCCTTCCCGTAGTTGCATTATGGTATTTCTGGGGTATGGGAGTGATTGGCATGGATTTGATGCATTTTGATACTATTTATGCGATATTGTGGTTTTTGATGGTGTTAAGAGCCTTATTTTAGGCTTATGGGATTTCTTTTGATTCGTGTGGCGGATGGCCAGATGAACTACACCAGCAGCTTTGAAATATCAATTTTAGGCTAGGTAGACCTTTGGTTCGAGTTTCGGTACACTCAAGCTCATTTCGACCTATTGATCGGAAAGTTGGAAAATTGAAAATATGGGTGTGGGATCCAAATTTAATTGAAACGATCTCGGATGGAAAATCCAACTTCGCTAGCAGATCCAGAATGTCGATTTTAGGGTGTTAGCATGTGCGGTATGATTTTACGGCTTTTAAATCTCATTTCGACCCTAGATTTGGAAAATTGTGATTTCGGATTTCGAGGGTCAACTTTGTGAAAATGATATTTTTTTGAAAATATGACTTTGCCAACACGTCCAAAACATCGAATTTAGTATGGTTTCATAGTTTGTTTGCATATATCAGGCTCCAAACGAATTTCGGGCTCCCCATTGAAGTTCAAATTGGACTTTTAAAAACAAAAACTGCTACTATAGTAGATTTTCTGCTTTATATAGCAGATTCCCCCTTATTTTTGGTCCATTTTGCTCATTTTTCATCTTGTCTCTTGAGATTTATACTCTAAAATAGTGTGGGAGCTTAAATGTGAAACTTGTAGGAGCTTGGGAAGCTAGATTAACATCTATTTGTTGGTTTTATTATGGATTTAAAGTAAGAATTCACTCTTTTCTTAGTTATTTCTTGATTAATTTCTCAAAACCCCAAAAATCTAAGGGCTTGATTTTAAACCTCATTTTCACCCCTTTTCACTTGAGTAATGCTTTTATCTTATGATTACTAGTTTTTCATCAATTCAACATTCAAAACAACTTTGACTCTTGATTTTAACCCGGATTTCAAGGATTTTATCTGATAAAGCTCAAAAATAGTTTTTCTTCGATTTGAACCTTATTTTTGACTCGATTTAACTTGAGTTTTCATCTGTAGGTTCCAAAAAATATTGGAAATATGTTTCTGAAGTAAAGTTCTAATTTTTCCCATCTTTTTTGAAAACCCATTTCGGGGATTGTTTTGACCCAAATCAAAAGTAGTCAATATGGATTTTGGTTTTATTTTGATGTGTGGATTTCATATTTGATGTTCTTAGTTAAGTTTAAGATTGTTCGTAAAAAGTAAGGTTGTGGGTTCGAAATTTAATGGACCGATTTCAGCTTTTGAGGTAGGTTATACCTTAACTCTTTCAGACTGGCTGGATAGTAAATGATGATACAAAATAGCGTTTTAAGTGTTGTTCCCATGTGGGGGCCTATATGTGATGTAATTATCAAAATTGAGTTATTATGTGATATGTGTGACTGTGTGGGGTCCTATGGTCTATTAATAGCCTTGAATACATGTGAATAATTGTATTGTATTGTACTGTATTGTACTGTATTGTATTGTATTGTATTGTATTGTATTGTATTGTATTGTATTGTATTGTTAAGATGCTTAATATGTTACCATTAGTGTATTGTGATTATATTCGTACGTTATTGGAATATGAGACATGTGAAAATTTGTAGATGAAACTGAAATAATGAATGGGTATCGGTTCACGTAGTTGTGGAAATAAATCGGTGTGGTTGATTGTGAAAATATATCATGTGGTTAGTTGTGAAAATACTCATTGTGATTGGTCGTGAGCATTACATCCTCATATTATATTCACTCATGAAAAATTGGTACTACCGTGGCAACATTCGAGAAACACTGGCAAAACCTTTTTAAACCCTCTCCGAGGGATGTGCCGGGGAGAAGATATTCTAATACCTTATAAAAGCCTTTCTGAGGGATGTACCAAAAGGAGATATGAGATATATGGATTATATACGGATTAATGAAACCCCCATGGGTCCTGCGTTGGGAGGCTTTCCTCCGTTGGTGTATACGGGAATGTGCGACGATCCCGGAGGTTGTGCGATGACCTCGTGCATCATCATCATCATACACATTGCACTTACTTTATTTTTTTGTATTGCCATATTGACTTGTCATCTATGTATTTATCGTATCTTCTTTTACTTGTATTTGATGATCTTGTATATGCATGTTCCCCTTTATTTTTCTTATATGTGATATAATACGTACTTCTGTTCTATCTTAGTATTATGTTGCAATATATGTGAGATATATTAAAATTGTTAGTGCAAGCAGTGTGGGCTACCGTTGTGGGATATTAACGTGCCCTTAGTGTATCTTTTGTATGATTTATTTATTACTTTGCTTGGCCGGCCTATGATACCTACTGAGTACAAGTGCACCGTACTCATACCTACAGCACCCTTTCGGTGTAGGTCCTAGCTCAAGTGCGCCTCAACTTGTTTGACTCAGGCAATTGTTGGAGCTTCCAAGGTACCAAGGTAGCAATTGGACATTCATGTGTCCGAAGTTCACCACTATCTTTCTACTGTAGTTATATCTTATTAGTATTCGAAGATAGATATCATTCCTTTATGGTTATTTTTCTGATGTATTTGACTCTTGGATTGTATTAGTAGTTCTTACCCCATTGACACCTGGTTTTGGGCATGATTGATAATTTGGATAAGTTCTTTTCGCATTGTTATGATTACTTATTTGGTTCGGCTTTATTCTAGACGCCTTACCTTTGGATATTTCTGTCTTTTTCTCTTTTTGTATCAGTTTGGGTAATATGCTTACTTGTCAAGGTAAGCCACGACAAGTGTCATCATGACCCTCGTTTTTGGGGTTGTGACAATTTAGGACTAAGAAAAATATTAAATTTAATTATAGGAAAATGAGAGTCAAAATTAGGTGTCAACTCACGTGGAGTCTTCAAGTTGATTTTTTGACCCAATTTTCTTATTCACACTTTTATATTATAAGATGAGTATCGATGGACTCATATTCACATGTAGATCATATTTTTGATAGATTTGAAGCTTTTTGAGATGGTTCAAAAAGGGAAAGTGACCGTATGAGGGTTCATGACACATTTTCTTGATCTTCAAAACTAAGTGTGGATATTATCTCATGTTATGAATTGGGAGAAATAATAGACTTGGTGATGCAAGTTGGGAAAGTGCTATTTGCATGGAAGAATTTCAACTTGACATCAAAAGTTTGGAGTGTTTAAAGAAAGTGCGAAAATAAAAAGATCAATACAAAAAAAATATTAACATTATATTTGAGGGTCCTTTTGGTCATATATGATGCACATATAACTAACGGAATTTATGTTATTTTCTATTTGAGCTAACCCTGATACTATAAATAGAGTAGGATGAATATCCTTTTAGTTAGACAATATTTTTAGTTGAACACTCTTTGGTGAGTTTGTTGGTTTATCCTTGTGTCTCTATACTGGATCTCTCTTCAATATATTTTGGTAAGATTATTCATGTATGAGCTCAGTTCTCTCCTCCCTTGAATTAATCATCAGGTAATTATTTGTTCAAATTAGAGAATTAAAAATCTACATTTGTTCATCTCTAGTTGACTTCAATTATGGTATTATTCTTTCTTTCTGTCCTATCTCCTCTCAATTTCTTGATTATCTCTTGAATCTATATATCTTGTATCTCGTTTTACATCACTTGGGGTATTGGATAAATTGAATTAATGCTATGATGACTCCAGATTTAAGAATTAGCTTATAAATAACCTAAGACTTGATATTGCGTTGTTATTGTGGAACTGAGATTTGGATTTAGATGTCAAATGGTTTTTGACTTTAATTCATATCATTGTAGAGTTGTACTCTGTTTCATTACATCTTACATTTATGGGATATTAATATGTCAAAATGGACTCGATTTTAAAAAGAGATTTGTTTAATTGATAAAAAGCAAACTATTAGTCTAAAGATTCGATCTGAATAGAAATATGCTTAATTGAAGACATGATGGAACAACAACAACAAACCCAGTGTATTCCCACATAGTGAGGTCTGGGGAGGGTAAGATGTACGCAATCCATACCTCTACCTCTAAAGAAGTAGAAAGGTTGTTTCTGATAGACCCCCGGCTCGAGACACGGAATAATAAACAAATTCATAGTAAAGCATGGAACAAGATGGCATAACATAAATACGACACCCACAAGTAATAGTAAACAGAGAAAAGTAAACAGATTCGTAATAAAGCATGAAACAAGGTATCATAACAAGAACAATACCCCCACCAAGGAATGCCCTACACTAGCGACCCAAACTGACCCTAGCCTTCTGCCCTAATTCGCGTCCTCCAGATCTTCCTATCTAGGGTTATGTCCTTAGTGAGCTGTAACTGCTCTGTGTCCCACCTAATCACCTCTCTCCAGTACTTCTTCGGCCTATCCCTACCCCGCCTAAAACTATCCAAAGCTATCCTCTCACACCTAAAAACTGGGGCATCTATGCCCCTCCTCATCACGTGTCTGAACCATCTCAATCGGACTTCCCGCATCTTATTCTCCACTGGAGTCACACCAAGCTTCTCCCTGATAGTCTCATTCCGAACTCTATCCCCTAGTCAGCCCACACATCCAACGCAACATCCGTATTTCCGCCACCTTTATTTTTTGAATGTGAGAGTTCTTAACTGGCCAACACTCCACTCCATACAACATGGCCAGACGGACTGCCACCCTGTAGAATTTGCCTTTAAGCTTGGGCGGCACCTTCTTATCACACAACACCCCCGAAGCGAGAAGATATGATGGAAATGATATAGAATATATATATATATATATAATGAAATAATGAATTTCAATGTCAATGAATTTCTCAATCTTCTCGCAGGCACTCTTCCACTGCTAAACACACACACATACATATATATACCTTATACCCTATTGCATTTTAATTTTAATTTATTATTCTAATACTAAATAATTATTCATTCTTATGGATCTCTGATTTGGTATTGGAAATAATATTTTGAAAGAAAATACTCACATATCCGAGGAAAATTGCTTTGAATAGATTTACTTACATGTCCAGAGAAATTATTTCGGACATATTCTCTTTCATGATCAATGGAAAATTATTTCTAGCGGACTCACTTGCATGTCCTATGAAAAATTATTTCAGGTGGATATATATATCTCACGAATTCTTCATGAATTCCACCTTATAGCATGCCACTGTAGAGGGGGTTGATGCTAGTAGGATCATTGACCATTGTATCGCATTTCATATGATTACGTGTTGTATTGTCTCTTATTCTTACACTGTTTAAACTGTTGGAAATTTTATGCATGCAGGATTATTAACATTCTTTACGCAATATAGTTATTACTTTCTCGTTTGGTATATTATGCCTACCAAGTTCTTACAATTTTATACTTATATTACGCTTGCCGAATCTTTTTGATATAGATCCTAATATCAACAGTTCTAGTTGAGTTTTGGTCTTTCAGTAGCTTGTGTGAGGTACTTGGCGTTTAGAGCAATGTATGGCCTCCTCCATATTTTAAGTTGTCTTTCACTATTTTAGACATTTTTGTTGCTTTGAAATGAATGTTGTGTAATTTTAGATACCTTTGTACCGGTGACACTAGGTATTGAGTGTATTTTATTTTTTCTATCTATTTTATTTATGAAAGTGTGAATTCAAAGCCTACTTTCCCCGTTTTAATCACTTCATGATTTTAGCTTAACTTTATATTGAAGTGAAGGTTGACTTATATATTGATGTATTAGTATACATGTTTGTTTCCAACATAATTTTTAAGTGACAGAAATAAATTGCAAACACAAATAAAAATATGAAGAAACATGAAATTTTTATTGATAAATAATGTGGGTACAAATTCGTTCTCCCTTAATCCTTCTCTCATGATTTTCTCTGTAATTCGAGGGTTGTCAGCAGTGTAATTTTCAAACATAGGCGTATTTGGATTTGATATGGATTTCTCTATAATTAAAGGTTGTTAGTGGCGTATTTCTCAAACGAAGGAATATTTGGGTTTGATCTCAATAAAAGGAGGATTTGTGGATCTTTTTGATGTATTTGATTATCAAGAAGAGAGAATTTTGATCTATTTATGAATATCCCATGAACTTCTAAGATATTGGAGATCTTGGAGATAAGGGAATATCTTCCCCTTTATATTAGGCATAATTCAGTATTTTGGGTCGAGTAGCCTCTAAGCTAGGTTTAAGGTAAAGTAGCCTCCAAGAACTCTCACAAAATTTGGATTCTTATTGTAGAGTCCCACAAATTTTATATGTCTACAAATACCCCCTACTTCAATGTTTATCGAAATGTAGACGAGATGACGAGTGTTGAAGTACCCATAAAACTTTCAAATTTATGCGGCAACTACGAATTTGCAGATCTGATTTATGAGAGAAGAGAAGAGGGCAAATTTGGTCCCACTAGGCGTGCCAATTTGTTTCCAACATAATTTTTAAGTGATAGAAATAAATTGTAATCTCAAATAAAAATATGAAGAAACATGAATTTTTTATTGATAAATGATATGGTTACAAATCTGTTCCTCCCTTGATTCTTCTCTCATGATTTTCTCTATATTTTGAAGGTTGTCAGTAGCTTATTTCTTGAATGTAGGTATATTTGAATTTGATATGGATTTTTCTATAATTCGAGGGCCATTAGTGGTGCATTTCTTGAATGTAGGAATATTTGGGTTTGATCTCCATAAAAGAAGGATTTGTGGATATTCTTAATGTACTTGATCATCAAGAAGAGAGAATTTTGATCTTTTTATGAAAATCCCATGAATTTCTAAGATATTGGAGATCTTGGATATGCCTTTTTAAGGGAATATCTGCCCTTTTATATAGTCATAATTCAGTATTTAGGTCGACTATCCTCTAAGCTAAGTTTAGGATAAAATAGCCTCCAAGAACTCTAACATAATTTGGATTCTTTTTATACAGTCCCACAAATTTTAGATGTCTACAAATGCCCCTACTTCAATGCTTGTCGAAGTGTAGACTTGATGACGAGTCTTGAAGTACCCATAAAACTTTCATCTTTATGCGGCGACTGCAGATTTGCTGATCTGATTTATGAGAGAAGAGATGAAGGGTAGATTTTGTCTCACTGGGCATGCCAGTTTGTTTCAAACATAATTTTTAAGTGACAGAAATAAATTGCAATCACAAATAAAAATATGAAGAAACATGAATTTTTTATTGATAAATGATGTGAGTACAAATCTGTTCCTCCATTAATTCTTTTCTCATGATTTTTCTTTAATTCAAAGGCTGTCAGTAGTGTATTTCTCAAACATAGGCATATTTGAATTTGATATGGATTTCTCCATAATTCGATGGCAGTTAGTGGAGTATTTCTTGAATGTAAGAATATTTGGGTTTAATCTCCATGAAAGAAGAATTTGTGGATCTTCTTGATGTATTTGATTATCAAGAAAAGATGATTTTGATCTCTTTATGAATATCCCATGAATTTCTAAGATATTGGAGATCTTGACTATTCGTTTTTAAGGGAATATCTGCCTCTTTATATAGGCATAATTCAGGATTTAGGGTCGAGTAGCCTCCAAGAATTCTAACAGAATTTGAATTCTTCTTGTAGAGTCCCACAAATTTTAGATGTCTACAATGTCATCGCGATCTTGAACTTTGGATTGTGACAAATTTCAAACACAGAAAAACAATAACAACAACCAAACAATTTTTTCTAAAGGAACACCCAAACAACACACCACTGTTCATAGGCTGAAAATTTGAGTTGTGGGACTCAAAATCGTCTGTCAGTTCTAAATCGAAGATAAATATGTTTAAAACACTTAGTTGACTCCAAATTGTGTTGTTAGGTCACCTTATTTTATATGAAATGAAACTGAAATCACCAAAAAAAAGTTGGCTGCTCAAGCTGATTTGCAGCAGAAAAAATCTACACATTCTTTTTCTATTTTTGTGTTAAAAATGGTTCGTTGCTTTATCATTCTTTCACTTACCCAAAATCCTAAAAGGTTTATTAAATGAATGATTTAAATATAAATATGGTACTAGTATAAATGAGTATTTATTTATCCACGTAACAAAAGAAAAAACCCAAAATCGAATACATCTGACTACTTTTAGTAGGTTCTTGGATGAGCTTATAACTTTTGGCTTATAAGCGTTTTACGACTTTTGACTTATTTTTGCCTTTTTAGTTTAAATATAAGTCCATAAAATTATTTATTTATTTATTTTACCTAAACACTTTAAAAGCGCTTAAGAGTTATTTTTAATAAAAAACATAAGTCAATCCAAATAGAAAAAATCTTTGAAGGAATCAAAAAATATTATGGAGTTCATTTCGTAAGGACAATCTTTATTCAATGCATGTTTTGAAACCATTTAATTATGATCATGCTCCACCATTTAAGTTCGACAATGAAGCAACTATCATGTACTAAATAATTAAACAAACAAGTAGTGGATGTGTTACTCTAATCCTTAACTCGTGGATTTCCTTTTATTCTCCATATTTCCTTTCTTGGAATAGCTACAATCGATGTTTGTCTCATCCAAAAGAGCTTAAGGTGCCATTAACAAGACTTCATGTCAGTTTTGAGTAACCCAGCTTCAAAAATGGATATTTTAGGGAAGGCTCACAGGCACTTTTGGGGAAAAACATACACGCACTAGGTGTATACACTCAACTATTAGATAAATGACACTTGTCACATTATTTAATACTTAATCATAGTTAACCATGCTACTTTATGAATTTATCATCATTTTTATGAATTTCTATGCCTACCCTTTCACTAGATTGCTAGTAACCAAAATAATACCAGTAACTCCTTGAATTTTCTTACTAGCAGCTTTCAATTGAGATGATTCGACAAGTTGTAAAGTAAAATTGTTAGCAAATGTAGAAGGATCATCCAAAACAACAGAAACATGAATATTCAAATTATTATAGTTGTTAGATTTAAAAATACATGGTGATTCTCTAAGTTCATCAACAAGACAACAACATCATTATAATTCTCGCGCGGATTTAATAGGTATAATAGATTTAATAGGTTTCTAGTGAATCTATTTTTATTAGTGCGTGGATTTTTTGTTTCAATATCTTTTAATAATTTTCTTTTTTCGTAAGATATATTCATTAATTATTTTATCCTGTAGTAATTGCAGAGTTACAAATTCTTGTATAATAATTTATCCTATCTGTGCTATAATGTATATCTAATTCTAAATTTTCAATGTTATTTATTATCTTGTGTTGTTCTTCTCGTAGTGAGTTTTTTAAATTATATAAACTATCACATGTACTTTTATCTAAATTTTCTAAGGTTTTTTCTATCCATGCTAATTTTTCTTTTAGGTCTTCCATTATTTTCTTAATTTGGTTTCTATAATTAATTTCATTATTTAGATTTTCTTGATTTTCTCTAGTTTGTCTAATATATTCTAACATATCTTAATCTGAATAATATCCTTCTGGGTAAATTTCTTCGTATAACTGTTCTAGATAATTTATAGTTTCAATTTCATAGTCTATTATTTTTTCTAATATTAGTTTCTTAATATCTGTAATTTCTATGTTTTTAAGTATATATAATATTAAAACTTTAAGATAATCTAAATGATCTATTTTTAAAATTGTTTTGTAGCTGTTTGTTTTAGTTTTAGTAGTTTTTGCATATGTTTATTAAGAAATTTTATATCTTTGTTTTCCATGTATTTATTTTTATTTTTATCTATTTTTCTAGTAACTGCATTTTTTTTTTTTTCTAAAAATTTTATGTAACTTATCATCTTAAATATTTGTAAGAGTAGTTAGGTAGATATGGTATATAACTTACTCTAGTCATATAATATTCACCAAAAGCTTTTTCTAATATGATTTTTCTTATATCTGCTACTTTTATATTTCTAAGTGCATACAAAATAAGTATCTTGAATTTATCTACCATCATATCAGATATATTATCATTCATTTTCATAAATTTGCTTTTTTCAAAATATTCCCTTCAACCATGCACATAAAATATAGTCATCTTAGCTTACTATATACTAGATTATTCTTAAATAATATGTTCTTCCGTCACTATTAACATGGTAATCCGGATACTTTTTCCCTTAAACAGCGCCTCTACTCTGGTTACTCCCCGCTACGGCTTCTTGCCTCATTGGTTTCACCTTTAGGATGGCATAGTCCTTAGGGATATTTCTCCGTTTCCTCTTTGTTAATAAACTTCTTAACATATTATTCTTCGAATAATTCTACTATAAAGTAACTAATATGAATTTATTTTATCATATCATGATTGTTGGGAATTATGAAATTAGCTATTCATAATTATAAATAGATATACCTGTTCCGGTAGCTTTGATGTTTCTGAGTTTTGTTGTTCCATAGCTTTTTCCATTGGAATATATTTATCTAATTAACTGAGTAAAATATTTTTTGTGGAATGGAGAGAGAGAGATTTGCTTCAACGCATGAAGGCTTGCCTTTGCAAAGCCTTCTGCCTCTGATATATATAGAATGAACTTTACAATTTTTACATACTAATTCTTCACACGTTTTTTACAATTCTTAAACTTAAGACTAAAAAGTCAAAAAGGTAGGGCTATAGACTAGTCTACCCTAAAAAGATAAGATAAGAAAAAGTTAAAATTTACATTAATGATTTACATTATTTTGTCGTAAGAATATCTTCCGCTTGTTGTCGTATCTGCTCCATTATTGCTCTGTATCTGCTCTATTATTGCTCTGTATCTTGTATTTCCAGCTGGCATTTTATCTTCTTTATTCTAGATGTACCTCTGGAATAATATTATCTTCTCCATTGCACCTCGAACATTGGTGGTCTGGATATTTATGTCCGATTATCTTGCAGTATCTTGTTAGCAGTCCTTCTGAAATAAATCCCTTTTTTATTGCTCGCGCGGTAGATTGTTTTTCTGGGTTAAGTAGCGTCAGTATCCATTGTCTTACGTCTTCCATATCTGCTTGTCTTAGTTCTTTCGAATTTGAATATATCATCTGGTGATCTCTTGAATAGTAGCTCCATATTGGATTTCCGTTAGCGTAGTTATTTGCTAGTTCTTGTATGATCGTAGCTAGTCCAATAAGTCTTTTATTTGCATAAAAATCTGGTATCTCCATTCTAGGTATCTCTGGTTGTTGCGATATATCTTCTGGTATAATCATATCTCTTGTCAGTCCTATCTTTACAATTTGTATTACTGGTTTTATCTCATTATATAATATCTCTGCTGGTACAGTATAACATTTTATATAAAATAAATTTCCTTTTGTTATTCTTTTATAGGTAGTGAATATCTTGTATAATTCCTCCATAGCTGTTAGCTCTTCTCCGTCTTGGGTGTATATGGTATTTAGTAGTCCATAGTCAAAACAGGTTTTAACTAGGCTTGGGTTAGTTTTGGGTAGTGCTATCAGTTTATTGTATCCTTGTAATTTTTGGGTTATATAATTGGTATTTGGTTCTTTGATATCTGTAGCTCTGGGGTTATGATTTAGAAAGGTTTGGACTCTGTATATATTTTCTATGTATTTTTGGGCTGTGTAGTTGTATATTTTCTTGTCTTGGTTTAGGCTGTCTCGGTATGTGTTAACTTGTGGGGGTATGAATAAATGGTCTTTTTGTGCTTTTGGGGTAAATGGTTTTTCAAATATTTTGTTCATATTTACATTCTGGTATCTTGGTCTATTAACTCCTTTGCTTGTACCTGCAGAAGTAGATTGATAAATGTTATGGGTTTTATGGAGTGTCCCAACGTCTCCTTCTAGCTCTGGATTTTTTATGTCTTCCGATCGACATAGCTCTGCACACTGCTGAGTTAGCTGATTTGTAGCTATAGACTTCAGTTTATCTTCATTAGTCTTTAGCTTTTCTATCTCATTACCCATACTGTCCACTTTCATAGAAAGCGTAGTTAGGGTGTTAAGTATCTTTTCTAGAGTATCTTCCTCTACTATATCAGTCTGTGTAGCTTTGTCTTGATATGTAATCTGCAATAACATTTTTGTTAGTACTGATCACTTCAATTGTAAATGTGAAATTTAATATATTTAAAACTAGTCTCCGAATTTCGTTTGTTGTAACTGAATTTTGTATTTTCTTTTTTAGCCACCAACGTACCTGTGTATTATCTGTTCGTACAATAAATTTGTTATATACAATATATGGCTCAAATGATAATAAACACTTATATAATGAACATAACTCTTTTCTATTTATTTCCCATTTTATTTCTGTTTCGTTGAACGTACCTGAGTAGTATCTACAATGATGTTCTATTTTTTCTGCTTCATATCGATATTTAAGTACTCCTCCGTAACTATATTCACTTGCATCTGCTTCTACTATATATATAAATTTTCTATTTTCATCTGGAAATTGCAATTTTGGTAATTCTCTACAAAGTAATTTTATTTTTTGAACTTGTTTTTTATCTTTTTCATCATAATTATATTCTATATCCTTTTTTAATTTTTTCTGCAGTGGTTTTAAGGTTTCTGCTAATTTTGGAATATATTCTCTTACTTGGTTTACTAATCCTAAAAATGATTGTAATTTCTTTTTTGTATCTAATTCTTCTTTTGAATTTATTATTTTTTGTACTATATGTTGTTGCATTTTTACTCCACTTTTATCTATTTGTATTCCTAAAAATTCTATCTGGTTTTTCATAATTTCAGCTTTCTTTTTGCTTAGACTTATTCCTGATTTTTCTATTATATCTGTGAACTGTTCTAATAATTTTAAATGTTCTTCTTTGGTTTTTGTTTATAGTAATATATCATCTATGTATACTATACAATTAGATAATTGTTTAAAATAATTATCCATAAAATGTTGATATCTACCTGGTGCATTTTTATATCCAAATGGTAACACGTTCCATTCATAAAATCCTTGTGGTACCGTAAATGCGGTTAATTCTTTAGATTCTTCTTCTATCTTTAGGTGGTAAAATCCCGATTTACAATCAAATTTGCTAAAATAATTATATCCTTGAATTTGTCTTATTTTTAATATCTTATTTGGTATCGGATAATTATATGTTATAGTTTTTGCATTTAAATTTCTATAGTCAATAACCATCCTACTTTTTCCTCTTTTTTGTTCACTATGTTTATTTACTATAAATGCTGGACTGTTATGTTTACTATTACTTTTTTGTATATATTGTTTTTCTAATAATTCATCTATGTGCATTTTAAATTCTTTTAAATCATCAAAATTATATGTTAATGGTTTTTGTGTGATTATGCTATTCTTATCTATTAATTCAATTTTTATAGTAGTTTTGTGTTTTTCCCAACCTTTTAATGGATCTTCACTATATAATTGTTCTAATTTTTTCTGGATTATTTCTATTTTATTTATTGAAAATATAGTTATTTCTGTTTTATTTATCGAAAATACTACTAATTCTACTGTATCTTCAGTATTTTTTATATTTTCTAACTTTTGTATAATTTTTTCACTTCCTTTTATCCAATCAGTTTTCTTTCTTATTTTATTACTAACTCTTTTTGCTCTTATTTTTTGTTTGCATGGTGTTGTAAACCACCAGTCTGTTTTGGTTATTATATGTGGGTATAATTTATCTAAAAATGGCATTCCTAAAAGTATATCTTTCGATGTTAATTCATAGTTATAAATTTCTTCTATTGTTAATATCTTATCCCATACTTGTATTTTTACATTCCTAGCTTTGTAAGTAATTAAGCTTCCTTCATTATTAAATTCTTTAACTATTATTGGTGTTTTTAGTTTATCCCATTTGCTTTCTGGTAAACAATTATATCTACATAAATTAGCTTCTGCTCCTGTATCTATCATAGGCGTATAATATCTGCTGTAATATCCTTCTACTACTATCTTCATTAATACATGTATCTTCATTTCATGTTAAGGCTCTTTTTAAGAATAACTTTTCTTGGTTATATGTTAAGGTTAATTGTGTATGTTCTATATTATATGGTTTTACTTGTTCTAACCATTTTATTCCTAATATTATGTCTGCTTTTTGCATTTCTTCCTTTACTTCGAATTCTATTTTTATTTTTCTAACTCCTAATATTATTTCTTTTTCTGCTAGATTTTTATTATTTATTAAACTTCTTGGTAAGTCTGGGCATATATTATTGTCGGTTTTTATTTCTTCATTTTTTACTAGATATTTTGCTATATAATTTTCTTCTTGTCCCGTGTTCAAAAGTATTAAATACTCTTTTTCATTTATTTTTCCTGTTATGTAATATTGGTTTAAATTACTTATTGAGTTTGTTTCATAACTTGTTCTTTTTGATGAGCTTGATGACTCTGGCTTTTCATTAGCTATTCTTTTTGTTGTACTTATTCTATCATTTACTATTTCTAAATTTTCTTCTGTATCTATGTCTCTATAGGTATAATCATTATAATCTATTGTTTTTACTATTTGTTCAAATGGGCTTTCTATTTGTATTTTGTTAATCTTATTTTTTCCTGTTATTTTATGTTTTGTTGTTAATACATATAGATTTTTACATCTTGCTGTAAATATTTTACTTCCTGGGGTTAACTCTATTCCTGATATTTTCCAATATAATACTAGTGATTTATCTATATTCCTATCTGTTACTGCTACTGAATAATTTGCACTTATTATAAATTTAAATTTTTGGTATATTAGATTTCCTTTTACGGCAGTTATTATGCTTTTTTCTATAGGTTTTATAATTCTGTCGTCTGCTAAATATAATTCTATTGGTGTATCTATTCCTTCTCTAAAACATGCTTTTATTAATATCTCTGTACCTCCAAGGTGTACATATTTTATTGGATCTCCTTTACTTTTTATATCATTTATTTCTTTATTAATTATTCTTTTTGTTACCAGTGGTATACTAGCTTTTCCTTTTGCATATCTGCAATCTATTACATGTTCTTTTTGACATACTACATAATATTCATCTTTTTTCCTAGTAAAAATATTTTTTATTGTTGGTATTTTAAATATTTTTTCTACACTTAAATCTAATTCTTTTCCTTTTATTTCATCAAATATATTACTGTCAAATATTATTTTTTGTTCCGTTCCTTCATCATTTAAATATTCTTCCTTTGTTATTATTTTTATATCTTCTTCAGTCATTTGATTCATCTATTTCGCTATCTGTTTCATTATCTGTTTCGTTTTCTAAAATTTCATATATACTATCTTCACTTTCTAATTCATAATCTATATAATCTATCTGCATGTATTCGGTATTTTCTATTTTTATTTCTGATATTTGTTTATTTTTTGGATTTTTAGGTAATTTACAATCTCTAGCTAAATGTCCTAACTTGCCACAATTATAACAAGTACATTCTTTTATAGATTTCTTTTTTCTATATGGTCTCTTATGTTTATAATTTTTTACATAATATCTTTTTCTTGGTTTTTTATATTTATATTTTGATTTTTTATATTTCTTATATTTCTTATGTCTTTTTCTTTTCTTATAATATCTTTCTTCGCATCCAAATTGGGGTGCTATTTTATTTTTGCAACAAGCTAAATTTCTTATTAATGTTTTTTACATTTTTAATTCTTCTCTATATTTTTCACATAAGTTTCTATACCATTGTTGTAAATATTTTATTCTTGCTCCTAACGTATCTACTATTTTTGCTTCTTCCCAACTTTTTATTATTTTCGAACTAAATGGCTCGGGTAATTTATTAAAATATAATTTTCTTATTTCTTTACTTTCTTCTATACTATATGCTCCTTTGTAATAATATTCTTTAAATGCGCAAGTATATTCATCTATATAACACATATTACATATTGCTAATTTTATCATTAAATTTCTATTTGTATCTTTTTCTTCATTTTGTTCTTCTTCGATTGTTGTCGTACTACCAAATTCATCTTTTATAGCTGTTTCATATTTTTTTAATAATTCTATAGGTGTTAGTTTAGTTGTTGTCGATGATGTTCCTTCTATAGGTTTATTAGTTCTTAATACTTTTTTGCTATTTTCGGTTAGATTTGCAAACCATAGTTTTACTGATCCTATTAGTGTTTTTTCTATATATTCCGGTGCATCTGTTATATTTATATTATTATCTAATAATTGTTTTGTCATATATCCCGTCCATAATTGTATTGTTTTTTCTGTATCTATTGCACAGTCTAGATCTAAAAAGTTATAATTTTTATTTACTATTTGTTTTGGTATCCATTTATCATATTCATTATATTTTTTAAACTTATTCTTATAATATATGGGTTTTCTTATTTCTGTTGTTTTAGGTATTATATTTTCATTTTCTTTTTTATCAAGAGTATTTATTTCTGTGTGGGTATTTTCTAAGTTTTCCTCATAAATTTTTTGTTCTTCATTGATTTCTAAATTTTTTGTATTTGTTAATATTTCTGTATATGTTTCACTATCTTCGGACTCATAATTATCTGTTTCTTCAATATCTATGTTATTTATTTCTAATTCTTCGTTTTTTATTTCTAATTTTTCCTTAAATTGATTTATCTCATTTAGTAATTTCTGTTCTCTATCTTTTTCTTCTTTTTCTTTTTGTCTTTGTTCATACAGTTCTTTTAACATTTGTAATTCTTTTTCTAATTCAGCAATTCTACTATTTTTGGTTTCTTCTATTTTTCGTATTTCTTCCGTAGTTTGTTGTTTTATTTTTTCTATTTCTTTTTTCCTATCTATCTCTTCATTTTCTTTTTCTATTCTTACCATTGCTGTTAATTTATCTTCTAATTTTAATTCTTCTTTTTCTAACATTAGATATAAATGTTCACCTATTTTCTTATATCTTCGTCCTAGATTAGAAAATACTATTTTTATTTTTGATCCTTCGTAGTTTTCATATATTTTTTCATCTATTATAAATTCCTCTTTATTCATTTTATTGTGAATAGGTCATGTTGATATACATATTCTAAACTATCTATTTGTGATTCTAATTTTGATATTTCATCTTTTTGTGTATCTATTGAATTTTTACTTACTCCGGCAAATATATTATAATGTAGTCTTTCTATTCTCATTTTTAATTCTTTCCGTTTTTCAGAGATAATTTGTTTTAATTCTTTATATTGTTGTATTTTATTCATTTTAAATTATATTTATAATATCTCGGTGGATATCTAAATCTAATTTTATTATAATTAAGTGGTATATGTTTCATTCTTCTAGATTTTAAATGTGTTATTAATTTTGATTCAATACTAGATATTAATGTAATTAAATAGGCTAGTTTTTGTGGATTTTCTTTTATTTTATTTAGACTTATATATTCTGAATAATTACTAATTAACGATTCTTTAATTTTTCTAAAAGCTTCTCTATTTTTAAATGGCCTTCGCATAATTAATTTATTATAAATCTAACTCTAACTTTAACTCTGACATATATCTCTTCCGTACTTTTTAAATTGCTGTGCTCTGATACCATTTGTAAGGGGGTGCACGGATTTAATAGGTATAATAGATTTAATAGGTAATTTTCATGAAACAAGGACAGTTGAGGAATCAGGGGCACCTCTAATTCTACTTAAAGCATTTCAGAGTTCTTCCTTCATACCTTATTTTTTTATGAAGTGTAGTAGCTGAACAAATGTAATAGCTTTTTCCAAATCATATCACTTCAAAGCAAAAACATAACCTAAAACACAACAAAGCTAGTACTTCTAATGCATATTCTCTATACAACAACAACACATCCAACCTCGTGGAGTGTATGCAAACTTTACTCCTACCTCATAGAGGCAGTTTAACTGATGCATTTGTGATCGCAAATTGAACAAAATGCAGTTTCTCTATAGTTTATTAATTTACAACTTATGTTACTTGGACTCTTCAAAAATATTAATGGATGCGTATCGAATTTGCCACAACTAGTGCATTTTTGAAGAATCCGACACGAGTGCGGTATTAAAAGTGAACAGCCTGTGCAACTTAGTTTACAACTGACCAAGAGACAAGAAAACTGAGAGACATTCAAGTACTGATAATGCAGCTTTTCTCTATAGTTCCATGTAATTTACTTACACCTTTAAGAAACAAGAAAACTGATAAAGACCTAAAGTTATCATAACACTTCGAATCAATAACAAAGTATGGAATGAATTTCATATAGAGCAACAATTTTTATCAAGGTATAGCAATAGTGATTTAGCTCAAGACAAACTACAAATTTAGCTTAAAGTACAACAAAAACATAGCCCAAAATGCAATAACCATTCAACTCAAAATATAGTCTTTCTTGTATACAAATTTAGCAATTATCTGGCTTACAATTAAGCTGAATTCTACCTCAAAGTGCAACCATTTGGTGAAAATGCAGCATTCATTTGTTCGCAGCAGGAAGCTAAACATACAATAATTAATTGTACTTGGAAATCCCAAACACAACAACTCAAATGAAGCAATTTGTTATCCATCCAAAGTGTCTCAACTGGATGTTAAAAATATTGCTCCAATTTTCTCAAGCAAAGCATATTTAGCGTACAATGACTGTCTCAAATTTCAAGCTGAAAGTAAGTAAACACTAACATGTAGCATTGATATTTATCAAAGTTCAGCCAGGGATTAAGAAGAAAACATACGAACTAGCTGAAGAAATTCAATATCTACTATATATACGACAAGCGTAGAAGCATATGGGGAAGATTCATTCCAATCGTCTTCAGGAGAAGATTCATCCCTATTAACTTTGACTTCATACCACCAGTAATACAAATCATTGTTTCCCGACAAATTAGTCACATGAATAAAAGTGTCATTGAATAAGGCAAAAATGTGAGCAACACTAAAAACAAGCTCTCCCTCTCTCAGAACAAAAACAAACTCTCGTTTGCTCATAAATTCAGAGAATACTAAGATATTGGAGTCAATTTTTAGTACCTAAAAGTAGTACCAAAGCACTATCCTTACACTGTATGTTCTTCCTTGCACAATTATCAATTGTCACATACTTTATTCCCCATCCAGACATGAGACAGTCATCCAAAAACATGCATTAAAAAAATATATAATTTTGATTATGTTGTTGTTTACTAATCGACGAAGCAATCAAAAGTTTTAAACAAAAAAAATAGCAACAAAAGAAACTAAGAAAGTTTTGCGAATATGTGTAAACCTAATACAAAAAAATTAAAGGACTAGTTTCTCTTATCAAAATGTCTCCAAATCATAGTATCACATCATTCTCCATGAAGAATTTTATTTTCTAATCCGCTACTTTCATCCTGATCTCTATGTACTTGCAGATTCTTGCTACATAAATTAAAAAAATAGGAGTAAAAATTCAAATAAATTCAAACACTACAAATTTTATAAACAAAATTACATCTCAAGTACTTGTTTAGTACTCTCAAAACCTTATAACAAGGTTAAAATGACATTAGAATCATTCAATTCCAAGTCAAAAGTAGAATCCTAACAAAAAGAAAAATTTCATATAAATGGATAATATGAACAATTTTTAACATAAACAATTACAATAAAAATAATTAACAAAAACTAACTTGCAAATTAACTTCTGATAAAGGAGGCATTACTTCACGAGGAATGTATACATTGTTCTCAAACAAACTTTATATTAGAGGTACAACATCTTGAGATTTCTCTATAATCAAAAAAAACTAATTAGAGTATTACAAAAGTATATTACCAAATGAAGACTACATAGTACTTACTAGTTGCTCCACACGTCGGTTGAGGAGATTTTCATTTTTCTTATTTCTCCCAATAATTTTGGACACGCTCTTTTCAAACACCTGGTGTTTTACATAAAGAGGATCCAATACCTTGTCTTCTATATTTTTCTTACCATTTTTTGCTGAAAGATGGGTGGTATTAATGTCCAATTTTCCTAGATAATCTTTTAATTCATCTGAAGCATTTTTGAGATATCTCTGAAAAATATCTCAACACTCTACATTAGATTTACTAAGATAAGAAATATTATAACAAGTCTTCATCACACTGTTAGTGTAAGTAATCTCAAATGATTCCAAATTTTCACCGCTAGAGCAACTCTTACTTGGCAAATCTCTTATCCTTTTCCTCACAACCTTGGTCCATCTTCTCAAAATATATTTCTCAAAAATTTTTCTAACTTTGTTAGAAGTAAAAATTAGTAGACAATATGAACATAAAATACCCATACATTCAAATTTCTTGCAAGTACATGTCTCATGTACAGTTATGGAATCAAACTCCACAAACCAAATCTTGTGTGAATTATGCATCCTTACTTCATATTTTGAAACTTAATCATACCAAAATACGTGTTCCTCAGTAAAATATCCCCAGCTCCTTTGAGAAACTCTTTCTCGAAGATGTTATAAATCTTGTGAGTATAAACAGTAAAAACCTATGTCAATATTGGATTATCTTTTACGGAAAGAGTAGGCCTACATTATTTACACTTGAAGTCTTCATGTTCTTCACTAAGCCTCCACTTCTTTACTGCATTTTTCTTATAGTTAGTGACAAATATCTACAAATAAGTGCTTAAGTCACCAAGTCTATTTAGTACATAATTAGTACTTTCACTTCGAGATGTGGCTTTCAATCCAGCACTAAAGACATCATTATTAAAAACTATGAACCACATATGTCGAATATTATAAAGATTCTTCAACCATTCATGCTCATTGATGTTGTATGTTATAAGCATCATCTGTCAGGTTTCTTCAAATTCAATAATAGAATCACAACTTGACATGTACTTATTAAAAACTTAAAGAAATTCTGATCATTCTTGAGTGATCCCAAATGAGATGGGGCATTCTGGGAGATGTGCCATTGACACAATATATGTCTAGTTTCAAGAATCACTTCTCTAATGCCAATTACCATTTCTTAAGCTTGATCAGTTATGATAGTTTTCGGACTAATCCTTTCTATTGACTTTAAAAATATAGACAATAACTATTTAAAAGATTTCTTAGGATCTATTTGCATGCACACACACTAAATCTATGGAGAGAATGAAGAAAACTAGAGAGAAATTTCTTGAAGAGAGAGAGATAAGTTAGAATGAATTATGTGATAATACCCGTAAGTAAACTCCACGGCGGACGGGCTATTTATATTAATGATTCAGAGTATATACAGTTACACAGAGAAATGAGAATAAAAGGTACGTCACATATTAATTAGGCTCCACAACCTAACAATTCTCCCACTTGGAGACTAATTCTGTCATCCAAAAATTACATTCTCAAAAAAAAAAATATTCCTCCATCATCAATATGTTCACCACACCGCAACATCTGTAGACACAACTACAGAAAACCAACTAAGGTTTTGCACAACCTTAGTTTACCAACATCAACACATTTTGTCAACATGTCTGTTGGATTCTTTGCACCCTCTATATTTTACAAACATATATCACCTTCTTCCACTGCCCTGCGAGTAAAATGGTACTGTCTTCTAATGTGATTCATCTTCAAATGATAGATAGGGCCCTTCACCAACTGTATGGCACTCTGGCTATTTGTGTAAAGAATCTTCTCACACTACTTTTTTCCTAATTCTTCCAGATAATCTACCAGCCATATCATTTCATTTCCAGCTTCAGCTATTGCCACATACTCAACCTCAATAGATGAAAGAGCAATGCACTTCTTAAGCCTAGACATCCAACTCACTACTGTACCACCTATGGTGTAAATATATTCAAAAGTGATCTTTCTCGAGTCCACATCCATACCAAGATTAGCATTAAGAAAACCTTACAGAATCACTTTACCATTGCCAAAACAAAGTGAAGTACTAGATGTACCTCTCAGATATCTTAGTATCCACTTCACAGATTCCCAATGCTCTTTTCTGGGGTTTTTCATGTACCTGCTAACAACTCCCACTGCATGTGCTATGTTAGGTCTAATACAGACCATAGCATATATAAGACTCCTAACTGCAGAAGCATATGGAACAAGTGCCATGTGCTCCCGTTTCTGAGCTATCTTCGGTGATTGCTCCTTTGATAATTTTATATCATTTTCCAATGGAGTAGTCCTGGGTTTAGAATCATTAACTTTGAATCTTTCCAGTACCTTCTCAACGTACTTATCTTGGGATAGATTCAAAGTGTGAGCAGATCTATCCTGAGAAATCCTCATTGCAAGAATCTGCTTCGCTGCACCTAAATCTTTTATCTCAAACTCAGAAGACAGACTTACCTTTAGAGAGTTTATATCCTTCATATTGGATCCTGCAATCAACATATCATCCACATACAAGAGTAAAAATACATAAGAATCAGTGTATTTCTTAAAGTAGTAACATTGATCCTTTTCACTTTTGCAGAAGCCACTCTTGCTCATAAAGGATTTAAACTTCTTATACCATTGTCTAGGTGCTTGCTTCAGCCCATACAATCTCCTGTTGAGATTGCACACCATGTGTTCCTTTCCTGGAATTACAAACCCCTCTGGTTGCTGCATATAGATTTTGTTATCCAAATCTCCATGTAAAAATGCAGTTTTTACGTCCATTTGCTCAAGGTGCAAATTCTCCGATGCAACAATACTCAATAAAATTTGGATAGTAGTTAATTTCACAACAGGAGAAAATATTTTAGCATAATCAATACCTTTCCTTTGTGAATATCCTTTAACTACTAACCAAGCCTTGAACCTTCTTTTGCCATCTGGTTCTGCCTTGATTCTGAACACCCACTTGTTCAACAAAGCTCTTTTCCCTCTATGTAACTCAGTCAAAATCCACGTGTTATTCTTATTAAGTGAGCTCATCTCATCATCCATGGCTTTCTCCCGCTTGATTGAATCCTTCACCTACAGGGCCTTAACAACAGACTCTGGTTCCCCTTCATTAGTCAGCAACAGATAATGTAATGATAGTGAATACCTATCTGGTGCTCTAATGGTCCTGGATGATCTCCTCTCAACCTGCTCAAGTGTTACTTATTGGACCTCTGGTTTTTCAACGACAGTCTCTGGAGTTTGTTGAGTTTCTGCTGTAACACTTTGAGTGTACTCTACGACTACTCAAGCTCAACTCCCACTTTCTTTGTAGTCTCTTGAACCTTTTACTTCCTATTCTTGTATAAGATATTTTCTTGAAATATCACATCACAATGTCTTAGGATCTGCTTGTTCCTATCATCCCAAAACCTGTACCCAAATATATTAGAACCATAACCTATAAAGTAGCACTTTATATCCTTAGCATCAAGCTTATGTCTCTTCTCTGGATCAACATACACATAAGAAGTGCAACCAAAAGTTCTCAAGTGAGAATACTTAAGTTCTTTTCCTGTCCGTACTTCTTTCGAAATCTTAAACCCCAGAGGAACTGATGGTCCCTTATTGGTCAAGTATGCAGCTGTGCTCACAGCATCTGCCCAAAACGTCTTAGGCAGCCCATATTGTATCCTCATTCTCCTTGCACACTCATTCAATGTTCTGTTCATCTTTTCAATAACTCTATTCTGCCTTGCCTTCTCGGGAACTGTCCTCATCAATCTGATTCCCTAAGCTGTATAGAATTATTTGAATTCTGATTTATCATATTCTCCTCCATTATTAAACCTCGGGCATTTGATTTTTCAAGCTAGCCTGATTTTCAACTTCAGTTTTCCACCTCTTGAAAGTAGCAAACACATCTGACTTATGTTTCAAGAAGTAAACCTATACCTTCCTGCTGAAATCATCAATGAAGGTGACATAGAATCTAGATCCACTAAGTGATAAAATAGGAGATGGTCCCCAAACATCTGTTTGGACCATTTTCAATCGTACTTTATTCGACTCTCTCGCAGTCTTCGTGAATGTTACTCATTTCTGTTTACCCATAACACAACTCTCACAAAGACCCATATCAATAGATTTCAACCTCTCTAAAGCTCCTTTTATAGCCAATATCTTTATTTCTTTGGCACTCATGTGTCCAAGTCTGTTGTGCCACAGACATAAATCGAAAGCACCCTCAGTAACAATAGCCATGTTTATACACCCTGCAGTGGTGTACAAAGTTCCAAATTTTGTGCCACGTGCTACAACCATAGCACCTTTCACAATCTTCCACAAAATTTTCCCAAACTTTGTTGTGTAGCCTGTGCTATCCGACTGACCAATAGAGATCAGATTCTTCTTGAGACCAGGAATATATCTGACGTCCTTTAATGTCCACTGATTTTCTACTGGAGTTTTAATATAGGCATTCCCTTTTCCTTCAATCATCAATGGCTTATTGTCAGCAAGATACACCTTTCTAAAATTTCCAGACATAAAATTTTGGAATAATT
Source organism: Capsicum annuum (assembly GCF_002878395.1). Taxonomy (NCBI): domain Eukaryota; kingdom Viridiplantae; phylum Streptophyta; class Magnoliopsida; order Solanales; family Solanaceae; genus Capsicum; species Capsicum annuum. The sequence goes on along the minus strand of NC_061114.1, from coordinate 140,168,017 downwards.
CCTTACTTGGACATGAATGAAAAGATGCACCAGAATCCAATATCCAGGATTCAACCGAGATATCCACACTAAGGATTAGAGCATCTTCAATGTCTTCTGCTAAATTAACTGAATCATTATCATCTCCAGATTTTTTATTCTTCTTCTTCTTAGGTTTCTTGCATTATGTCCGAAAGTGTCCTTTCTCTCCACAATTCCAACATGTTACATTGTATTTTTGTAAAGATTTTCCATAATTTTTCGATTTTGATCTGCCAAGTGTATTCTGACCCTTCGATTGGTCTCTCCCCTTTTGGTCAACACTGAGAGCATACCAGATGACTCCTCAATTTCTCATTTGTGAATGCTTTTGCTAAGAACAACATCTCGGATTTCATCAAACTTCAATTTCTCAGATCCACGGGAACTGCTAATCGCAGCAACAACAGTATCCCAAGACTCGGATAGAGATGACATCAAAATCAATGCTTTAATTTCATCTTCAAAATTAATATCCACAGAACACAGTTGACGAAAAATCATATTGAACTCGTTTATATGATCAACAATAAATCCATTCTCAAACATCTATAAATTGAACAATCTGCGTATCACATATACCTTGTTCATCACAGATGGTTTTTTGTACATATTTGATAGCGCCTTCAATAGATCAGACGTGGTTTTATCCTTGATGATGTTGAATGTCACGTTTCTCAATAAAGTCAATCGAATCATCCCTAGATCCTAGCGATCCTTGAGCTTCCACTTCTCCTCCATCATGGACTCCGACTTCACCCCGGTTAAGGGTTTATGAAGGTCTTTCTGGTAAAGATAGTCTTCGATCTGCATCTTTCAGAAACCAAAATCGGATCCATCAAACTTCTCAATTCTAAGCTTCGATCCTTCCATCTTCAGTGATCATAATAAATATCCCAAGCTCTGATACTAGTCGTTAGGATTGATTTACGTGCACACACATACTAGATCTATGGAGAGGATGAAGAAAACTAGAGAGAAAGTTCTTGAGAAGAGAGAGAGAGATAAGTGAGAATGAATTACGTGGTAACACCCATAAGTAAACTCCACGGTAGATGGGCTATTTATATTAATGATTCATAGTATATACAGTTACACAGAGAAATGAAAATAAAAGGTGCGTCACATATTAATCAGACTCCGCAACCTAACAAGATTCTGCCGACTCATCAGACAAAAAAGCACACCCAAAAATTATATTATGCCAATGATGATTTATCTCAATAAATGGTGCATAAATTATACGATACTTTTTTGTTCTATATGTGCTATCAAAAGAAACAACATCACAAAAAATATCATAGTCAATTCTATATCGACCATCCCTAAAAAAAAGTTAGTTATACGTCCTCCAGGATCAAGTTGAACATCCTAATAAAAAAGAGTATTTCTTGCTTGGCTATTATTAAATTCATTACAACACTTTAAGCATCTCCAGCTTCCACCTTATATTTCATCAACTGATATATAAAATTGAAACAATCCTTACTTTAAATAGTCTAAAACATCATCCCCTCCAACTTCTTCTACCAAGTAAGAATAAGTTGTGGTTGGCTTTATACCAATATTAATCATATTTTCAATAACTAACTTTTTGATTTTAGTTATCGGATGAGCTGATCTTAGCAAGTGTCTCTTTTTGGGGAAGCCATCTCATGGTTAAGCTCCATAACAAATCTATCCACCATGAAAGGATTATTAGGAGTTTGACACTTAAAGCTTATCATTGCAGGACAATTTGATCGCGTGTCTATATGACTGCAAGATGCCTTATTGGATTTTCTTGGCCTTTCTTCTTTTTCTCCGTGTCTATAACATACAAAACGTTTTTATCTAATCATTAAACTACCTTGAAAATAATATTGTTTATCCTTTCGTACACCGAAGCCTTTGGAATGTGCATATTCATAATATAAGGTATAAGCTTCTTCTTCGTCTTTAACAAATTGATTTTTCATTTTTCCTTCTAATTCAATTATGCTATCTTCCTCAACTTTATCTTGTATTTTTTTCTGGTCCTCATCTTCCATGTTAATATCTTCTAATAATTCTTCGTCACTCTTAACATATTTGTCTTATCAAAAGTTGACATTTTGATATCTCAAACAAGAAGAAAAAAATTCACGTCATGTATAGCTAAAGTGATATTACAAAAGAATAGTAACATTTACTGCATATATAAAGTTTCTAGTTCTTTTTTTCTTTGTTAATTTCAATTTTTTAAAGTACTTGATATATTAAGAATGAAGTTAAAGAATTACCTGTTCTAAGTCAATTTCTTGAACTCCCAATCATGCCAATGTTGATGCAGTGTCACAATATGCCACAACGTTGTTAAAAAAAAAAAAACAGAAGAAATAATGTTAGATCAATAATGGCAATTCTTAGAATGACGACGGCAATTCTTAGAATGATGACGGCAATTACTCGTTATTCTATTTGGTTATTAACTTTAGCTTCCTTCCTTTCTTTAATTACTTAGGGTTATTGGGTTGTTGAATTTTCCTTCATTTTTTATTTTTAATTTCTTCGTTAAAAGTATTATGTTTAAATTTACTTTCTTTTTTAACTGTACCTCAGTTAATATCTATGGTTAACTTAATTTAGTTGGGTGTATACATTCGTGCGTGTAAGTTTTTTCGTGCACTTTCATATTCAAATCTTTTATGAAATATAAAATCTTGTCATATTTGGTAAATAAGAAAAAATTCTTGTAGATTTAAACATAGGATCTTATATTGTTATTTTGAATAGTGGCCTCAAAAGGGTCATAAGATGCTAATACTATAGCAAATTCCCTTATGTTTGAGTCAAGTACACTGTAATTGTTATTGTTATACGTGAATAAGCATGTCATTTCATTTAGACATGGATTCTTATGTAAACGAATATCCCAAACAAATAGTTTATATTCGCCATAACCTTATTATTATTTACGCTAAAACAAGCCAACATATGTTTAAACTGAATTTCAACAAATCAAATTTCTTTTAATGCTAGTTTTTTACTTTCTTCCGAGCCATCTTAGTACTCTCTTCATTTGTCATTCTCTATGTTTTTTCAAAGATGTATAGCATAACGTATAGTAGTATATATATGTTTTTGTGTACTATTATACCCTATATACACGCATGTTTATGCTTTTATACATTATATATACACTATTGTATGTTCTCGATGACAAAAACTACAGGTGCAGAGTGGTGGTCTTCTTCAGGAAATTGGGACTGAATTTTACTTCTAACGCACATCAAATCTCACCAAAACAATCCAACTTTTATAATGAACTACTCTCTATGTACTCGATCTTTTAAGATGTCACTCACTCTAAATGGAGCTAATTTACGAAAATTTAAATTTCAAACTTGATCTTCGAACTCCTTTAATGGCTTCCTTAGACTGAATTCAGTCCATATGAACTCCTATAAACATTTTTGAAGTTTCAAGATATCACCCGCTCAAAACGAAACTTGTCTGCAAAAAAACTGAATTTCGAACTTGAGCTTTGAGTTCTTTCAATGGCATTCCATAGTATTTTCTATTACTCCTTCCATGTTTCTCGACTTTAAATCAATGAATAATTGTTCTTTCAATTCCAACAATAGACTTATGATTACACCTCTGGTAAAGTAAATCGTCTTCAAACCATAAGAATGACCACTGATAGAGTCAATGACACAAGTCACAAGAGAGAGAGGACTGAAGAATTAATAGGTTACATGGGTAATAACTGAGGAATTATCTCTTTATTTTAACTTTGAAATTTAGTATTACCCATCTTGCAAATTCCTGGATATTAGTTGTAAAGTTGTTTACATATTTTTCTTATTAAGTTGCTTAGGCATAGTGGGAAGAAATATAAAATCTTTAGGCACATAATATAACTAGACTAGAGTAGTTTTAGTAAGAATCCGAACGAACCTAAATTGACACAAATCCTATTATTTTCACTATTTTATGGGTTTTGTTTAATTGCTTCATAGAAATTGTTATCACGAAATCAATTCTAAAATAAGTTTAAGAAAAAATTAATGTTTTGAATGGATCAAAATCGCCTATAAATCAATTAAAAAGCGTTCTGAGTTGCAACTTGACTCATTTACCTATGAACTTATCGAGGGTTAAAATCTTTGTTATATTATTTGAATTTTTGTGAATAATTGAGCGAGAACATATGAGCTAAAGACAATAATCTATATCAGGCAAAAAAATTTAACACCTAGTTTGTCTCTCCTCTATTAGAAACCTCTGGAACATGGTTCTAAGCTTCACCAAAAATGTTCTTTGATGGAGTTCAAGAACGTGGTTCTGGGGCGTGGAACTACGCCTTCGCAAAACTAAAATAACTTTCGTTAGATGGTATTTATCCATACTACGGACTTGAAGTTTAGACAACCCAACTCCTTGTTCCAACAAAAAAAAAAAAATGTCTCGTATGTTCTTTTTCTTCCAAAACTACAACAACAACAACAACAAACCCAGTGTATTCCCACCTAGTGGAGTCTGGGGGGTAAGATGTACGCAGTCCATACCTTTACCTCTGATAAAGTAGAAAGGTTGTTTCCGATAGACCCCCGGCTCAAGGCACGAGATACCACACAAACACATGGTAAAGCACAGAAGCAGATTACATAACATAAATACGGCACCCATAAGTAATATAAAACAGAGGAAAGCAGAGGAAAGCACACAGATTCGTAATAAAACATGGAACACGGAACACGGAATCATAACAGGAATAAAACCCCCACCAAGTAATTCCCTACACTAGCGACCCAAACTGGCCCTAATCCTCTGCCGTAATTCGCGCCCTCCCGACCTTCCTATCTAGGGTCATGTCCTCGGTGAGCTGTAACTGTTCCATGTCCCGCCTAATCACCTCACCCCAGTACTTCTTCGGCCTACTCCTACCCCGCCTAAAACCATCTAACGCTAGCCTATCACACCTACGGACCGGGGCATCCATGCCCCTCCTCTTCACGTGTCCGAACCATCTCAATCGTGCTTCCCGCATCTTGCACTCCACTGAAGTCACACCAACCTTCTCCCGGATAGTCTCGTTCCGAACTCTATCCCCTCTAGTCAGTCCACACATCCAGCGCAACATCCGCATTTCTGCCACCTTCATTTTTTGGATGTGGGAGTTCTTAACTGGCCAACACTCCGCTCCATACAACAAGGCCGGACGGACTACCACCCTGTAGAATTTGCCTTTAAGCTTGGGCGGCACCTTCTTATCACACAGCACCCCCGATGCGAGTTTCCACTTCATCCATCCCGCCTCAATACGGTGCGAGAAATCCTCGTCAATCTCATCGTTACTCTAGATCACGGACCCAAGATACTTGAACTTATCCCTCTTACATACCTCCTGTGCTTCCAGCTTCACTACTACCTCATTCTCCCGCCTCACGTCATTAAACTTGCATTCCACATACTCTGTCTTGCTTCTGCTCACCCTGAACCCTTTAGACTCAAGAGTTTGCCTCCACACCTCTAATTTGTCATTCACACCCCCTCGAGTCTCATCTATCAGCACCACATCATCTGCAAAAAGCATACACCACAGCACCTCCCCTTGAATGCGCCGCGTTAACACATCCATCACCAACGTAAACAAAAAGGGACTAAGAGTAGATCCTTGATGCAATCCTGTCAGGACAGTGAAATGCTCTGAGTCTCCTCCCACCGTCCTCACCTGGGTTTTCGCTCCATTATATATATCCTTATTACTCTGGTATATACCAGCGGTACTCCACTCACCTCCAAGCATCTCCAAAGCACCTCCCTTGGGACTTTGTCATATGCCTTCTCCAGGTTGATAAACACCATGTGCAGATCCTTCTTCCTCTCCCTATACTGCTCCACCAACCTCCGCACCAGGTGGATTGCCTCCGTCGTCGAGCGGCCGGGCATAAATCCGAACTGGTTTTTCGAAATAGACATTATCCGTCTCAGCCTCACCTCGACCACTCTCTCCCAGATCTTCATAGAGTGACTCAATAACTTAATCCCCCTATAGTTATTGCAACTCTGAATGTCCCCCTTATTATTATAGAGAGGGACCATGGTACTCCACCTCCACGCCTCGGGCATCTTTGCCGTCCTAAAGATTTCATTAAATAATCCAGTCAACCACCTTACACCAGCCTCTCCAACGAACTTCCAAAACTCCACCGGTATCTTATCTAGCCCCGTCGCCCTACCCCTTCGCATCCTGCGGACAGCCTGTCTAACCTCTTCTACCTTAAAACGTCTACAATAGCTAAAATCCTGACACTCCTCTGAGTGCTCTAGTTCCCCTAACACAATAGCTCTATCCCCTTCGTCATTCAAGAGCCTATGAAAATACGACTGTCATCTCTTCTTAATGTGGCCGTCCTCCACCAACACTCTACCGTCCTCCCCCTTAATGCACCTCACCTGATCGAGGTCACGACCCTTCCTCTCCCTAGCCTTAGTGAGTCTAAACAACTTTTTCTCCCCTCCTTTCCCCTGTAACCCTGCATACAAGCTCTCAAAAGCGGCCGTCTTAGCTGCCGTGACTGCTGACTTCGCCTCCTTCCTCGCTAGCTTGTACTCTTTCCTGTTTACCCGCTTCTCCTCTTCGTCCTTACTTTCCACCAACTTAGCATACGCCCCGTTCTTGGTCCCCACTTTCTTCTCCACCTCTTCATTCCACCACCAACCCCCCCCGATGGTGCCCGGCCCGGCCCCTAGAAACACCCAACACCTCACTTGCATTAACACCTCACTTGCATTCTCCCTGATGCACCTTGCCGCCCTGTCCCACATACTATCCACGTCCCCCCTACACTCCCACACCCCCATTCCCGCCAACCTCTCCCCTATCTCCCACGCATTCACTGGCGTCAGGCCGCCCCACTAAAACGACTAATTTGGCACGATTTAACCAGAGACAAAGCCATTGAATTATGAATTTTAGAACGATAGTTTTAAATGCTAATACCAAAATTTTCAATTTGATGTGCGTACATATTTAATGATTTTTCAATACAAATACCTAGTTTGAGCAAACCTACTACTAATCCATGTTTAATGTTCAAATTTTTTGTAACCAACTCTATGAAAAAATCTTTAAGTGAAAGCTAATAATTATTTGTAGCAAGAAGAACAACTCATTCAATTCACATACGGATAATATGATCTTTGTTTAGTAAAAGCATCATTTATTTATTTAGTTTTCGTCTGTTCTTCATTAGTTTTGAAAATAGATAAGCTACAAAATGATTCGCAAATTACTTATAAAAAATTTTGACGTTACAAATTACCCTCTCGACAACTTGACTCCTTTGCATAATTTTGATCTCTAGGTCCTTCAATGATAAGAGGTAAAAATTCATACATTAAATAATAAGATTTAGGAGAAATATATTCTAAAATAAACTAAATGAAAAACATTTGTGGAAAGATGATAGTCTTGTTTAAGATCTCATCTCACACTCATATCTATAAATAGCTCTTGTTCGTTTTGTGGTATTTTAATATTAATTATAAATTTTTTTAATACCTCATTGCGATTCAGTAAGTAGCCAAATTCATTGAACATGGGGTAGTTTTGGAGTTTATATTCTTTAAACACTAGTAGTTATTGGCGGCTTCTTTACTCCATCCATATAGGGGGTGCTTTATACACCATTTACTTCATCCGTTTCTCGTTGATAGGTGCAACACAATTTCTCTATCTCTAAGGCCTTGTTTGGCACAACCCCACATTGCATGGCTGAAGTTTTCACCTTCCAAACTCCAATTTCATTTGATGGCATTATAAGCCATTTACTCTTATTTCTTTATGGTGATAGAATATGGTCATTAGTGCCATTAGTTACATGTAACTCTTTTAACTTAGAGATCATTGATTTTCCCTCTTTATTATCTCTCATTCATCCTTATTCAATACAAGGATAAATATCTCACCTATAAATAGTGTAGTCTTGCATTATGTTTTTAAGTAAAAGAAAATATAGAGTTCATAAAAGTTAGCAAAAAATAGAATTTATTAGTTGAAGGGAGGTGTTCTTTTTTGTGGAGTTTTGAACTCAACTTTTGTCCAGAGTTTGCTAAGTTATACTTTGTGAGAAGGTTGTGAAAATAGTAGGCGGGGATTACTCTTTTTTCGATCAGATAGTCGACTATTGATTGCAGTAGTAAAAATTTCAGAAAATAAAGAGCTGGAGGTAAATAACACCAGAAATTTTATACTGGTTGGTACCTCTAATAGGTGTTACTCTAGTCCCCTTAGGTTGCAAGGAATTCTACTAGTTTTTTTATGAATAACGTCAAAGTACAAGATTGAGTCAAGCTTTTTGGCTATGACTCACACTTTCTTTCTTTCTCACTTTGATACAATGCCTCACCAACTATGTGTTTCTCTCTTCTCTTTTTAAGTAGACAATAAACTTTAAGAGAATACAATGCTTGAATAAAGTAGAGCAAAGAACTAGAGAATGCTGAAATAAGTGTATGTCTCATCAACAGTTTTTCCATTGCTTAAATAGTGGTGATTGAACTACTATTAGCCATTGAAAAATAATAGGCAACCCAAGAGATTTTCTCCTTGAAAATGGGATAAGAGAATCCTATTTTCAAGAATAAAATGGATCATATTAATGATTCCAAAACTGCCCAAAATTCCCTTCCATAGAATTAGCCGCACATTTAATAATTGATCAAGGCCTTGATACTACATTTCATAAAGATGCATGCTGCGATTGACACTGAAGGAGTAGACATATTTCTTTTCCTTTTTATCTTGATGTTTGGATATCTTCTTTTTTGATTTATAGCCAATATTCTTATTTGATTGTATCCATGAATCTTTGATTCATTTCCATTCAAGTACCTCTTGATATTTTGGAGAATCTCTTTCTTTCTTTTTGAGTATTTGACAATGGATTCTTTTGAATATTTTTTTCCTAAATTCCTTCAATCAAATCAAGCTCAGGATCATTCATCTAAACTTAACATTATCAATCTTTCCTTTTTTTGATGAATGACAAAAATTAGATTACTTCTCTATTTAGGCTATTTCCCTGAGTCGCGACATTAATTAACTCCCCCTGAATAAGTGACTCCTGACTTCCCCTGCATGGTTAGAATAAATGAACTATTGTCCCCCTTTGAAATCAAACAAAAAGGAAGAAAAGAAGCACACAAAATACCATCGAAAAAATTAAAATACCTAGGTGCAGACAAAAGTAAAGAAAATCAAGTAACTTATGCGTCAATCAAACCATAATTAATGAATGGGCATATTAACGCACAACCATAGATGGAAAAATATTTTTGTTTCAAAGGGGTTTTGCAATAATGCCAAGAGATTTTCTAAAAGAACAAACTCTTTCTTCCACTAAAGATTTAGTAAAAATGTCAACTAATTGTAAATCAGTGCTCACAAAAGATAATTCAATATCACCTTTTAAAATATGATCTCTAATAAAATAATGCTTAACATCAATATGCTTTGCTCTAGAATGATGCAGAAGATTTTTAGACAAATATATAACACTAGAGTTATCATAGAATATTTTTACAGATTTAAAACACAGATCATAATCACTGAGTTGATGAGACATCCAAACAATTTGTGCACATCACAACCTAATCGCAATATATTCAGATTCAGTGGTGGATAGAGAAACACAATTTTTTTCTTGCTATTCCATGAGACAAGAGATTTTCTCATGAATTGACAAGTGTCACTGGTATTTTTTGTATCCACTTTATCACCTACATAATCTGCATCTGAGAAATCTTTTAAAATAATTTCAGTATACTTAGGATACAAAAAGCTATAAAAGCTTGTGCCAATAAGATATCTAATAATACATTTTATAGCAGTCACATGAGATTCTTTAGGAGTTGACTAAAATCTAACACATTTACATACATTGAAAAGAATGTCAGGTCAATTAGCTGTAAAAAAATATAAAAGTGAACCAATTATACCTCGACAGCTGGTCTCATTAACGTTCTTTCTATCTTCATGTGACTCTAGAACACATGTAGAACTCATAGGAGTACTGAATGGTGTATGATTTTTTATCCCAAATTTTTTGATAACTTCTTGGTGTACTTACCTTGAAAGATGAATGTACCTTCAGTTGATTGATGTATTTGTAATCCTAGAAAGAACATTAGTTCTCCCATCATGCTCATTTCAAATTCACTCTGCATTAATTCTTTGAATTTCTTGCTCAAAATAATATTAGAACTTCCAAAGATAATATCGTTAACATAAATTTGAGTGATCAAATTTCCAAAAGAGGTTCGTTTGATAAATAGAGTAGTGTCAATTTTTTCCCTTGAGAAATTATAATAAATTAGAAAACTTCTCCATCTATCATACCAAGCTCAAGGATCTTGTTTTAAGCCATAAAGAACTTTTGAGAAATTAAAAACATAATATGGAAATTTTGGGTTTTCTAAACCGGGGGTTGTTTCACAAAATCTTTTTCATCAATAAAGCAATTTAATAAAAGCACTTTTCACATCCATTTGAAATAATTTAAATCCTTGATAAGAGGCATAAGAAATTAATTGAAATGGATTCTAACCTTGCAACAGATCCAAAAAGTCTCATCATAATTGACTCTCTCTTGTTGTGAGTAGTCTTGAGCGACTATATGAGCTTTGTTTCGCACAAACTTACCTGATTCATCCATTTTATTTTTGAACACCCATTTAGTTTCAATAATAGAGTGTGACTCCTCGGGGGGTTGGCCACTGAAAATTCTAATTTTTTTAGCTCACAGTCCTGACTATGACTCACCCTACCAGTCGTAGGGTGTCTTGACAGGTCATAGGACTCAAACTGTAGATTGTCCAGTGATTTTTTCCTGAGTTTCTTCCTTAGTGAAGACTTGACTTAACGAGTCATATATCCTCCTTCGTAGCCAAGTCAGCATAATGCCCAAGGTGTTCTTCTTTGAGTACGACTAGACTCAACGAGTCATAATGACTTCGTACGAGTTGTAAGATACCAATCATAGGGTGATCAATTTCTATCTTGGTTACGACTCGAACCCTACGAGTCATAGTGAGTCCTCACGAGTCGTATAGTGACCCATAGTCACTGGCGATAACTTTTCAACTTTTAAACTAAGAGCATTCTGGACATTTTCTTTTTTTTCTAAACATAACCCATGACTTTAAAACTGTATTGGGATCCCATTCCTATCCATAAAACACTAAAATAACTTCTCTTTTCTCACAAATTCTCTCATGCAAGAGCATTAGGGTTTTCTAAAGGTTGATTGTTTAGAGATTCCTAGGGAAAATTCCCTCCAAATTTGTGTTCCTTTCATGCATGTGACTCTATCCTTAAATTTTTTTTACTTAAAGAATGAAATGATATGATTGTTTATGTCGATTTGAACATGAGTTCTGACATGAGTTGAGGATTTTGGAATAAATATTTCTTAAAGCATTTTCCCATGATTTATTATGCATTATTCATGCTTTATATATGTTTTTAAACTTGTGGTGTGCATGGGCATGGTGATTAAGCTAGGGGATTGTGATTTTCCTAAGTTTTGTAAATATTGACAACTAAATTGGTTATAAACCCCAAACCAATTTTTTGAAAGGGATTTTAAGTATGAGTATAATTGAATTAAACCACTTTCAGAACAATTGCATGATATAAAGAGGTATTTGAAACATGATGGTTTGATTTAATGAACAAAGGAAGTCAGTGTTCCCCCACCTTGTATTAATGAACAAAGGGAGTTGTTTTCTCCAAGTTAATGGAATTGAAATAGCATGATGATATTACCTTGCACGTGTGGTTGGTATGACAATACCAACCGTGTATGCCTTAACATGTATTGTGGTTTAATTAATGGTAATATGTGATAAATGTTTTAATTGGGTTAAAAAGAGGGATGCGTAGCCGGGCCATGAAAGTAGCGGTCTCAAGGGATTAATGATGGAAATTCACAACTAAAAAAATAGTTTTTTTGATCACAAAAAACCGATCACATATGGTCAATTTTTTATTTTTTTAATAATTTTAAAAAAAAACGACCACATGTAGTCGCTTTTATATTTTAAAATTCCATATTAATCATTTTAATAATTTTTATATTAATAATTATTTATTTTTAAAAAAATAAAAAAAGCAACAACTTGTGGTCGGTTTTAAAATTAAAAAAAAATAGAAAAAAATAATTTAAAAAAACCAACCACTTGTGGTCGGTTTTATTTAAAGAATATTATTAAAAAGTATTTTTAAAAAGAGACCACTTGTGGTCAGTTTTATTTTAAAAATTAGATTTAAAATATTTTATAAAAGCGACCACAAGTTGTCAGTTTTGAAATAGAAAAAATAAAAAATAAAATAATTTTAAAAAATCAACCACTTGTGGTCATTTTTATTTTAAAAATATAATTAAAAATATTTTTAAAAAGCAATCAATTGTGGTGGGTTTTATTTTTAAAATTAAATTTAAAATATTTTATAAAAGCGACCACAAGTGTCGATTTTGGAATTAAAAAATAAAATCATTTTATAAAACCTACCATTTGTGGTCGGTTTTATTTAAAAAATATAATTAAAAAATAATTTTAAAAAATGACCACTTGTGGTCGATTTTATTTTAAAAATTAAATTTAAAATATTTTATAAAAGCGACTACAAGTGGTCGGTTTTGGAATTAAAAAATTAAAGAGAAAATAAGTTTTAAAAACTGACCACTTATGGTCAATTTTATTTAAAAAATATAATTAAGAAGTATTTTTAAAAAGAGAACTCTTGTGGTCGGTTTTATTTTAAAAATTAAATTTAAAATATTCTATAAAAGAGACCACAAGTGGTCGGTTTTGAAATTAAAAAAAATAAAAAATAAAATAATTTTAAAAAACTGACCACTTATGGTCGCTTTTGTATTAAAAAATAAAATATTTTAAAAAAGAGATCACTTGTTGTTGGTTTTTATTCAAAAATAATTATATATAAAATCAAATATATAGTTTTTTGAAATTACACTGATCACACGTAATCAATAAATAATATAATAATAATATAAATAAATCAAACTTAGATTTTGTAAAAAAATTATACTAAGAAATATATTAAATAAAATAAATAAATTACATTAATCATAATCTTTATCTTTTACTTAATTTACAATATATAAAATAAATATTTTTCTTTGTATATACATTAAATGACATTAAACATAATCTTTGTATAATAAATATGTCTATATCATATAGTTGAGGTAATAATATTATGCTGCTATTGCAGTTATAATAATGTAACGTACATATATAACTAATAATTCATCAGAATATAAAGAAGTGTTCTATTATGAGGTAATATACTTGTGGATGTGATGTATGTAGTCAAAAACTAGTAGCATCTATCCAAATATATTGAATACCTTGATTTAAAATTATAGAAGTAATAACATACTGTACGTTGAAGTTATATTAATGTAAGGTAATCAAATTAATCGATAACTCATCAAAGTATTTATATAAAATACATCACATTATATTATTGGATAATATACTCGCGTACGTATGTGATGTATATAGTACATATTTAGAATTTGATATAGTCGATAGTGTGTATATGTCTGTGAATGTATAGGTATATATATAGTATATATACATATAATGTAGTGAAGGTATATTAATGACATAAGATAAACTAACCGATAATTCATCTAAGTATATGTGAAATACGTTATATATTATTATGACGTAGTAAAATCATATATGTGATGTATATAGTGTGTATTTAAAAGATGATAGCCAATTAAATATATGTTTATATACATATATTTCGTGTAGTGCATGATGATTCCTCTATATAAGAACAAGGATGGTGGTGGAGTTGCAACAACTACCGGAGTATTAAGTTGTTGAGTCATACGATGAAGATTTGAGAAAAGGTGGTGGAGCGGAGGTTGAGGAAGATTATGTCTATTTCGGAGAACCAATTTGGTTTTATGCCTGGTCGCTCCACGACTGAGGCAATTCACCTTGTGTAGAGACTGGTGGAGCAGTATAGAGAGAGGAAGAGGGATCTTCACATGGTGTTTATAAACCTAGAAAAGGCGTATGACAAGGTCCCAAGGGAGGTTCTTTGGAGTTGTTTGGAGGCGAGGCGGTTCCGGTGACGTATATTAGAGCAATTAAGGACATGTATGAGGGAGAAAAGACTAGAGTAAGGAAAGTGGGAGAAGATTCTGAGCATTTCCTAGTTTTGACAGGGTTGCACCAGGGATCAACTCTTAGTCCATTTTTATTCGCCTTGGTGATGGATGTGTTGACGCAGAATATACAAGGCGAGGTGCCTTGGTGTATGATTTTTGCGGATGATATAATTTTAATTAATGAATCACAACAAGGGGTTAATGATAAGCTGGAGATTTAGAGAGAGACCCTGGAGTCTAAAGGTTTTCGATTGAGTAGGACCAAGATGGAGTACTTGGAGTACAAGTTCAGTGATTCAAAGCAAGAGGAGGAGGTAGTAGTAAAGTTGGATTCTCAAGTGGTTTACAAGAGGGATACTTTTAAGTATCTCAGGTCTATGATTCAGGGGAATGGAGAGATAGATGAAGATATATCTTACCGCATGAGGGCAGGTTGGATGAAATAGAGGCTCGCTTCGGGAATTTTATGTGATAAGAAGGTTCCCCTCAAACTGAAAGGCAAATTCTATAGAGTTGCAGTCTAGCCTGCTATGTTGTATGGAGAAGAGTGTTGGTCGGTTAAGAGTTCTCATATCCAAAAGTTGAAGGTGGCGAAAATGAGAATATTACACTAGATATGTGGATTCACTAGGGATGATAGAGTTAGGAATGAAATTATTCGAGAGAAGGTGGAAGTGGTGTCGGTGGAGGATAAAATTCAAGAAGTTAGGTTGAGATGGTTTAGTCCTATGATGAGGGGAACACGGATGCCCTAGTTTGTAGGTGTGAGAGGTTGGTCTTGGAAGGTTTCAAGCGGGGTAGGGGTAGACCAAAAAAATACTGGAGAGAAGTGATTAAACGTGACATGGAACAGTTACAGCTGACTGAGGACATGACCTTGGATAGAAAGTTATGGAGGAAAAGCATTAGAGTAGAGGGTTAAGGGTGTGAAGAGTAGTAGTCAGTATGTAGGTGGACTTGCTGTCGTTTGTTGGCAAATTTATGTATTTATCTATTTATTTATGGCTTTAGTTATTGATTTACGTATGTATTTCTTTTTTTCTTTTCTCTAATTGTGAGTGTCGTACCTATTTTATTTGTATCATATTTTACGATTTTGATGTTTCTATTTAATGTCTTTTGTCTTGAGCCGGGGGTCTATCGAAAATAGCCTCTCTACCTCCCTAGAGGTAGTGGTATGGACTGTGTACATTCTACCCTCCCCAGACCCCACTATGTGGGAATATACTGGGTTTGTTGTTGTTATTGTTGTTGACGTATGCAGTAATCGAAAGCTAGATAACTGAATCTATATATCAAAATATTTTGAATAATACATTGATATCATACTATCAAGGAAATTGATATACTAATTGCGTCAATGTAGACACGTGTATATTGTTGAAGTTGTAATAATGTAAGACAATTAATTGATAATTAATCTGATTAACACACTGTATTACGAGGTATATATATATTATTGACACCCAATTTTGTCCTCCCGATGCTCCTCTTAGGCTACTATTTTACAAAAATTATTAAATTTAAAGTATTAATATTTTTACATATTATTTTGGTATCAAATAAATATTGTCGTGTCACATCATGATTTTAAAACATACAATTTAGTTTTTATCATATTTATTATATAATTTATTAATTTAAATATAATATTTTTGATATTTATTAAATTATCTTTGTAGATATTCATGCTCATTATTTTTATAAATATATTTTCTATTACTATTATTATTATTATTATCATATTTATTATTATTACTATTACTATTATTATTGTTGTTATTATTCTATTTATTAAATAACAATCTAATTTGAGTTCATTTTCCTCAAATCATTAATATCTAGCCACATTTTATGTCAATTCTAGCCATTCATATCAATTTTTACCCTATTTTATAATTTTTAATTTCAGCCGTTGATTAAAGTTGATCCGACGGATGAGATTAAATATTCCCATATCTTTCCTTTTAAACAACAAATCTTAACCTTACTTCCATTTTTTAACAAAATCAGCCGTCTCCCCTCCATATTTTCTTTCTACTCCATCAGTCCACTGTGACCACCGGCGAACTCCTGTCGCTGCCACCATCCAAGCCTCAACTATATACTGTTTCTCCTCACCACCGGCGAGCCACTGTTGGTGGGTCTCTTTCTTTTCCCCACTGCTCCAACCTTCTACCTGGCGCAACATTGGCCAAAATCACTGTCAATTCTATCTTTACTCTTTCTGCTTCAATTGTTGTAGTAATTGCCTTTGATATACTAATTGGTTACCCCTAGTTATGCGTGTGAACAAATTCCATTCTATTGAGTGCTAATAGGGATGTTAAATTTCTGGCTTTGCATGATTACTCTTCATTATTTTGATTAGGTTCATTGAAATAGTTTAACTGGCCTTCGATGACCCTTAATTGGTCATTGCATTTGTTTCCTATTTAGCACATAGATCAATTTTAATTTTTGCCCACTGCTTAGTGACACCATTCTTTACTCGTATTTGAACGTTTGGTTGTTCATCTGTGATAGTCCCTAACTAATCCCATGTCTTATTTACTGATTTTCATATTACATAATTTTATACAGTTAATCAGTTATAAGGAAATGAACCCCTTTCGATGGATTCTGACTTAATGATATGTGATTTGCTTGCTGTAGTAATTCCTTGATTGAGGATTTTGAATATTTTCTACCTTTTCATTTTCTTGACTGATTGCCTTGACTTTTTCTTAATTTAGACAATTTTTCTATTAATCTATTTTTGGTAGTTTCAGCCTAATTTGTGATACTATTTAGTTTTCAGTCTATTAATTTATGGGAAATAACTTTGTTAATCTTAGTAACTTGGGAGGTGACTTAGTGACTTGAAAGTGATTAAGTGTAGATACTTGAAATGTGAATTTTTGTATTGAATATAGTTTAGTTTGGTAACTTGGGAGGTGACTTAGTGACTTAAAAGTGATTAAGTGTAGGTACTTGAAATGTGATTTTTTGATTTTGAATTTTGCTAAGCTTGGTAACTTGGGAGGTGACATGGTGACTTGAAAGTGATTAAATATAGGTACTTGAAATGTGAACTTTTCATTTTGAGTGTAGTTTAGTCTGGTAACTTGGGAGGTGACTTAGTCACTTGAAAATGTTAAGTGTAGGTACTTGAAATGTGAACTTTTTATTTTGAATTTTGTTAAGTTTGGTAACTTGGGAGGTGACTTAGTGACTTGAAAATGTTGAAGTGTAGGTACTTGAAATGTGAATTTTTTATTTTGAATGTAGTTTAGTTTGATAACTTGGGAGGTGACTTAGTGAGTTGAAAATATTGAAGTGTAGGTACTTGAAATGTGAACTTTTCATTCTGAATGTAGTTTAGTTGGTAACTTGGGAGGTGACTTAGTCACTTGAAAATGTTGAAGTGTAGGTACTTGAAATGTGAATTTTTTTATTTTGAATGTAGTTTAATTTGGTAACTTGGGAGGTGACTTAGTGACTTGAAAATGTTGAAGTGTAGGTTCTTGAAATGTGAATTTTCGTATTGAATGTAGTTTACTTTGGTAACCTGGGAGATGACTTAGTGACTTGAAAAGTGATTAAGTGTAGGTACTTGAAATGTGAATTTTTTTTTAATGTAGTTTAGTTTGGTAACTTGGGAGGTGACTTAGTGACTTGAAAGTGATTAAGTGTAGGTACTTGAAATGTAAATTTTTTATTTTGAATTTTGTTAAGCTTGGTAACTTGAGAGGTGACTTAATGACTTGAAAGTGATTAAGTGTAGGTACTTAAAATGTAAATTTTTGTATTGAATGTAGTTTAGTTTGGTAACTTGGGAGGTGTCTTAGTGACTTGGAAGTGTTGAAAATGTGAATTTTTCATTTTAAATGTAGTTTAGTTTGGTAACTTGGGAGGTGACTTAGTGACTTGAAAGTGATTAAGTGTAGGTACTTGAAATGTCAATTTTTCTTTTTGAAATTTGTTAAGCTTGGTAACTTGTGAGGTGACTTAGTGACTTGAAAGTGATTAAGTGTAGGTACTTGAAATGTGAATTTTTGTATTGAATGTAGTTTACTTTGGTAACTTGGGAGGTTACTTAGTGACTTAAAAATGTTTAAGTGTAGGTACTTGAAATGTGAACTTTTCATTTTGAATTAAGTTTAGTCTGGTAACATGTGAAGTGGATTAGTGACTTGAAAATGTTTAAGTGTAGGTATTTGAAATGTGAACTTTTGTGACTTGAACTAATTACTTGAATGTGATTGATTGTGTAGATAGAACCTGATTATAGTTGGATATATCAACGAAATATTGATAATAGAATGGGTAAGGCTGAGAATGAGGATGCAGATGATGAGTTGTAGTTTTAAGTCTTTTGTATGTTTTGTAGTTTGGATTTGGAACCTTGATAAATTTTATAAATAATTTGATTTTTAATATTTGTATTCTTATGGTGGTTGATTGTATATTAAATGATTGGTGGACCATATTGTATAATGGAATGTAGCATAGCTATATGCTGTTAATTTTATTTTTTTACAAAATTACCGCAAAAACTGACCACATATGGTCAGTTTTCTTGATAATTTTACAAAAAGTCGACCACATGTCAATTTTTAAAAATATTTCCAAAAAATTGACCACATGGTCGATATTTCTGGTAATTTTTTTAAAAATCGACCACATGTGGTCAGTTTACTATAATTAATTAAAATTACTTTATTAAATAAATTATTAAATAAAAACCCGACCACTAGTGGTCGGTTTTGAATTTAAATTGATTAATTAATTTTCACAAAATCGACCACATATGGTCAGTTTTGTATTTAAATTAATTAATTAAATAATTTTAATGAAACTACTGACCACATGTGGTCGTTTTTTCATAAATTAATTATTTAATTTAAATACAAAATCGACCACTTATGGTCAGTTTCTTTTGAAAATTTATTTTTGTTTAAATATTTTTTTAAAAATAATATTAAATTTTAAATATATATATATATATATATTTAAAAATAATCGACCACACGTGATTGGTTTTAAAAAAACTACCATAATTGTTTTGACCATACGTTTGTTGTCGTTTTTGGATTCAAATGTACGAAAACTGACCACATGTGTCGGTTTTCCTAATTTTTTAGTAGCGATTGCATTTGTCGATAGGATGGGCGGGGTCTAAATTGCTTGGGGTTCGAGTCCCTTTGCTTGTGACCGGCTGGTTTGAGTCCACTTTATTATATGATTGGGAGGTTTGAGTCCCCCGTATTATATTACATGATCGGGTTCTTAAGTCACCTTAGCATATGATTGGAAGGTTCGAGTCCCCCGTGTATATATGTATGATTATTCTTTAGTTCGTGTGGTTACACGTACTGGGGGCCTACAAAGGGGTGAGAGCTTGGGCCCATATAGCTTGTGGGTACTATTATGACAGTTATGCTATACAGCCCAGGTTAAGATTTTAAAATGCATGCTAAGCCTTGTTCCCAATCCCAACATTTTATATAAATGTCGATCTATATATATAAACATATATGTATGTGAACATGTACATTGAGTTGAACTGGATTTTGAATTATCATTACTTTATCCTTATCTATGAGTTATATGCTAGTGCTCAACCCACTAATCATCTCTGAATGTTATATTCCCACATGATATAGAGTCCGAAGAATAACATAATATCATCTGTCATAAGACGTGTCTCGACTAAGACTGGTTTTGGTTCTTTGTTTAGAAGGCTTTGTTTGGATTAATGTGGATCTTGGGTTATGTTTGTCAGTTGTTTAGCCAGTCACCTGTTAATTTTCTATAGACATATTTTGACTTTTCTTATGTTTGTTGCATGTTATCTTGTTATATATTTAAAATTAATTCGATATTGGGAGATATTTTGTTTGGTTTGGTTAGGTGCATGAGGTGATCTCTGGTAGACGTGGGATTTGAGATACCTATCACTGCTAAGCCCTGGTTCGAGTTGTGACAACTAATGCCCCGTCGGCATTTATGAATCTTATGAATCGAGTCTTCCATCAATTCCTGGACTTATTTGTCATTGTGTTTGTTGATGAAATCTTCGTGTATTCTAATAGTAAGGAAGATCATGCCAATCATCTCTGGGTAGTGTTGCAGACCCTTACGGAGCAACAATTATTTGCTAAATTCTCTAATGTATGAGTTTTAGTTGATTATTGTGACCTATCTGGGTCATGTGTCTAGTGAAAGGAACATAGTGGATCAACAGAAGGTTGAGGTAGTTAAGAAGTGGCCTTGACCCACGACTCTAACTGATATTCAGAGTTTCTTGGTCTTGGTTGGATATCATAGGAGGTTTGTGGAGAGTTTCTCTTCTATTGCTGCCCCGTTGACTATATTAACTCAAAAAAAAGGTAAAGTTCTTGTGATCGGATGCTTGTAAGGGTAGTTTTAAGTAGTTGAAGGATAGGTTGACTTCGGCTCTAATTCTGACTCTACCAGAGGGTACCAAAGGTTTTGTGGTTTATTGTGATGTGTCCTGTGTCGGACTAGGCTGTGTGTTGATGCAATATGGTAGGGTAGTGGCCTATTCTTCCCGATAGTTAAAAGTTCATGAGAAGAATTACCCAACACACAACTTAGAATTATTGGCTGTAGTCTTTGCCTTGAAGATTTGGCGCCATTAATTTTATGGGGTTCGTGGTGATATCTATTCAGATCACAAGAGCTTGCAATATGTGTTTACACAGAAGGAGTTGAATCTTAGGCAAAGAAGATGGCTTGAGTTTCTCAATGACTATGATATGAGTCTTTACTATCATCCAGGTAAAGTTAATGTAGTTGTTAATGCTCTTAGCAGGTTATCTATGGGAATCTTATCTCATGTGGAAGAGGAGAAGTGAGAATTATTGAAGGATATTCACCGATTGGCTAATTAGGGAGTCCATCTCTTTGACTCTGAGAATGGAGGTGTAATAGTGCAAGAGGTGGGGAAGTCATCCCTTAGTTCTGAGGTGAAAGACAAGCAAGTTTTGGACCTACCATGATGCCGATTAAGGGTGATGTGGGACAACATAAAGTGATAGTTTTGAGATTGGCGGTGATGGTATCTTGAGATACCAAGGTAGGTTGTGTGTCCCCAATACTGATAGGCTGCGAGTGAGGATCTTGGCTGAGGCCCATAAGTTGAGATACACTGTTTATCCTGGTTTGACAAAGATGTACCATGATTTAAAGGAGATCTATTGGTGGTATAACATGAAGCAGGATGTGGCAAATTTTGTGGCCTAGTGTATGGTTTTTCAACAAGTGAAGGTGGATCACTTGAGACTTGGTGGGTTGTCTCAAGAGATTGAGTTTCCCGAGTGGAAATGGGAAGTAATTAATATGGATTTCATTACTGGTATTCTACAGTCCTGCCATCAGTTTGATTCTATTTGGGTCATCGTGGACAGGATGACTAAGTTCGCTCATTTCCTACCTATGAGGACTAATTACTCTGCTGAGGATTATGCAAAGTTGTTTATTCAGGAAATCGTTAAGTTGCATGGTGTGCATGTTTCTATTATATCTAATCATGGTAGTCAGTTCTCCTCACACTTTTGGTGTTCTTTCTGGAAAGGCTTGGGAACTAAGGTGAACCGTATCACCTCTTTCCACTCATAGACAGATGGACAAGTGGAGAAGACTATTTAAACTTTAGAGGAATGCTAAAGTCTTGTGTGTTTAACTTTGGTGGTAGTTGGGTTGATTATTTGCCTCTTATAGAGTTTGTCTATAATAATAGCTTTCACACAAGTATTGGGATGGCTATGTTGAAGGCGTTGTACGGAAGAAGATGTCTTTCTCCTATTGGGTGGTTTGAGGTTGGCGAGGATGGGTTGTTCAGTCCTAATTTGGTTAATTAGGCTATGAAGAAGGTGAAAGTGATTCGGCACAGACTTAAGACTACCTAGAGTCGCTAAAGGTCCTATATGGACATAAGGTAAAGGGATTTGGAATCTGATGTAGATGATTTGGTGTTCTTAAAGTGTCTCCCATGAAGGAAATGATGTAGTTCAGAAGAAAGGAAAAGCTCAGTCCCTGTTATCTTAGTCCATATCAAATTTTGAAGCGAGTGGACAGTGTAGCTTGTGAGTTGGATTTGCCTCCGAGCTTGGGTTCCATTCATCTGGTGTTCTACATTTCGATGCTGAAGAAGTTCATTGGTGACCCGACCTTGATTTTTCCCTTAGGGAGTGTGGTTATTTTAGATTCCCTATCTTATGAGGAAGTCCCAATTGAGATTTTAGATTGTCAAGTCCATACTTTGCAGACTAAGGATGTGGCTTCGGTGAAGGTTCTATGGAGGAACCAAAAGGCTTAAGAAACTACTTGGGAAACCGAAGAGGACATGAAGTCCAAATACCCATTCTTGTTCTACATTTCGGATAGTCGTGCTTAAGATATGTGTTAATCTTACCATCTTTGTTTTCTGACTTTGTTCAAGGAAATTGTGATTTCCTCTCCATCTTTGTTTTCTGTCTTTGTAAAAGGTAAGTGTGGATGTGTTTCTTTATTAAATCATGCTAATGGAAGCGTTAACCCATTATTCAAAGATAAATGATCTTGGGGAGGGGGGAATGTGAAGCCCCAAGTGTCATCCACTGAAAATTCTGAGTTTTGGAACTCACTGTCCTGACTACGAATCACCGTACGAGTCATAGGGTGTCTTGACTAGTCATAGGACCCAAACCATAGGGTGTCCGGTAAGTTTTGCCTGAGTTGCTACCTTAGTGACGACTTGAGGTAATGAGTCGTAAAAAATCATTGCGAGTCATACAGCCCCCTTCCATATCCAAGCCAGTAAGATACCCAAGGTGTCTTCTTTGAGTACAACTAGACTCAACGAGTCATAATGAATCCATAAGAGTCGTAAGATACCAACATAGGGTGACCAGTACGTACCCAAAAGTTTTTGTCTTTGTTACCATCATGACCCAAGGCTACCCTTAGTCGTCACATCGGTGCTTACAGTCACAAGTGACCACAAGCTAACCCATGAGCTGGTACCTGCTATGAGCATTGAATAAAATGGCACTGATATAACATATGCGGAAGATAAGGTGATAAAATATTGAAAATATAAATCCTTAATATATGTAAATGACAAGTTTAAAATGCCTGTAACAACTGATAATACTGAATTGACTGACTAACTATCTAACTGATTATTTGAAAGCCTCTAAACTGACTGAGGAGTTAATATGACAAACCCCCAACTAACTCATACTAACTAAACATAAGGAAGTTCTAAAATAATTGGAATAAACAGGTCATGTCCTCGATAGATAAGGACTTACCACTACTGTTGCTGAGTACGCTGAGCTGTCTAAGAGCGGCCGAGAAGCTGAGCGTCCGAACCTATGTTATAAGACAACATAGTATAAAGAAAATTATGCGATAAGTACTTTGAATGCACTGGTACGTGAGATAAGGACTGACTGAAATGCATGGGATAACTAAGAATAAATACACGAACCTATAATATTTGAGAATGCAAGATCAAACATAAACATATTTCTGAAATAATCTGTAAACTGCGTGACTGAAATCTGTATAACTGTAAATCTTATCTGTACACTTGGTCAAGAAAACCTAAACTAAAATATACTAAAATACTAACGAAAACTATGGGAGGTATCTTATAATCGACATGCCCTAATCTAAGATAATTGGGGTCCAACCTATAACCCCAGTTCGAAGGGTGTCAGTACCATGCCACAGATACAAACACTGGCTGTGTGGATCCACTAATCAGATGTCCCAAACCTCTGAGAGGAATTCAAGCCTAAATAATGGGTGAAAACTCATATCCTACACTGGCTACATAGTTCTGGAATACAGAAACTTCTACTAACGACTCTGCCAAACTGACGGGGAAGCTGTCGTCCCTGCATTCGCTCAATCCTAAATTCTACTCCCAACTAAACTGACATGAATACTGAACTGAATTAAGGTTAACCAAACATTATTTCTAATAGTGCTTATCTTCACCATATCAACTGAATAAATAGGAATATTCATGGTTTAACTGAATCATTACTTGAAAATATGAAATCATGTAAAATACGTAGGTATCGGATGTTATAACCCACCATCACTAAATAATCATAAAATCTGACATTTAAGCTTAAAACTATAGTATGGAATCATGGTTCAACCTAAGATATAGATATTTCCCCAAACATGTGGAATGCATGGACTTGAAGATGAGGATATTCTAAACATAAGAAATCAACAACATGAAATTCACTTGAATAAGACATGGAAAACTGAGATTTAAAGTATGAGTAAATCAATAATTTCATGGGATCATACATGAGATGAATTGAATTAATTACCAAGGAAAACATTAATTAAACTCATCTTGAACATGTAAAATACCAAAATAATAGACAAATCCACTCTTTAATTTAAAAGAGGGTTTTTGGGCTTCATAGGTGAAAGGGACCCATGAATGCTTAACTTGAAAGGAAAACACTAATCTTGATAATTTCTTGGAGGTTGTTGAACTTGGGGAACTTGAATTCTTTATTTCTTGGGGAAAAAGAAACTCAATTTTGTTCTTGAGGAAGAGAGGAGGGTTTTCTTGAGTGGAAATTTGGACAAAAAGGGCAAATAATGCCCTAATCGATGCCCCAAGTTGTAATATGAACGATTGGATTGAGGGGGAAATACCCAATCGCCCCTCATCCATTTAAAGTTAAAACTGCGTGCAATAGGCTCACCATGATGCGATCGTTAATTTCCCTTACCGCAATGCGGTCACCGCGTTATGGGCTTATCGTCGTGACCCACTGGTTTTTTTGTCCAAACATGACCCAAACCTTGTCCAAAAAATATGAAACTCCTCCGAGACATACCTTTTACAACTCTAAACATGAATCAACTCAAAATCAACATCTCAGGGTTGGGAAGACCAAAATAAAAATTCTCAAAGTTTAGGGGTCTTGAAAATGACTAAGTCCCAAATGCTTAGTGAAAATTTCATGCCTTAATCCCCTTATGCATGCAACTAAAAGCTGAATCGAGCAACATAGGGTACTACAATATCTCCCTCTTGGGAATATTCATCCTCGAATGAGACTGGTTAGACTGAGATTACTGTACTAAGGTAACTGAGATTACATACTGAACATGCATCACTTGGAACATGATTACATGACTGAGTCTGAAGCATGATACATTAATTGAACTGATTTTGTATATGCATGTAATAATATGGGAATGGTTACATAGATGAAACTGAGAACGGAAAAGATTCAATCTAAGGAAGAGTCGTTACCTCAAGCAGAATCTGAGTTTGAGGAGAAAAGATAAGGGTACTTGGTTCGCATGTCTGCTTTTGCTTCCCAAGTAGCTCCCTCAACAAACTGATTCCGCCAAAGGACCTTAACTAAGGGAACTTCTTTATTCCTTAGCCTGCGAACCTGACGATCAAGGATCTCAATTGGGACTTTTTTGTAGGAAAGGCTATCCTTAACTTCTATATCTTCTAAAGGAACAACTACTACTGAATCACAAATACACTTCTTTAACATAGAAACATAAAACACCGGATTCACTGATGTCAACTCTGTAGGAAACTCTAGCTCAAAAGTTACCTTTCCAAAATAATTCAAGATTCTATAAGGGCCAATATATCGGGGACTGAGTTTCCCTTTCTTGCCAAATCTCTTCACTTCTTGCATAAGAAAAATTTTCTAACATACCAAATCACCAACCTCAAACTCAAGATCTCTTTTCCTCACATCTGTAACCATTTCTGACAGCTTTGGGATGTGTTCATCCTCTCCCAAATCAACTGAACCTTCTCCATCGCTCAAACACTGAATGTAGCCCTATCAGTGTAGCCTTATGTACTTCAAACCAACAAACAGGAGATCTACATCTCCTACCATAGAGAGCCTCAAATGGAGCTATCTAAATACTGGAGTGATAACTATTGTTATAAGTAAACTGAATCAAAGTAAGTGGTCACCCCAACTACCTATAAAGTCAATAACACATGCCCTCATCATGCCCTCTAAGGTATGAATGGTCCTCTATACCTGACCATCTATCTGAGGATAAAAAGCTCTATTGAGATAAACTTGGGTACCAAGACCCTTTTGAAAAGCCTTTAAAAAGTAAGGTAAACTGAGTACCTCCATATGAAATAATGGAAAACAAAATCCTGTGCAACTTAACTAACTCTCAGAGATAGAGTGTAGCATAATGCTCATCTGAATATGATGTATGAACTGGCAAGAAATGGGCTGACTTGGTCATTCTATCAATAATCACCCAAATAGAATCATGCTGATGATGCGTACGAGGCAACCCTATCACAAAATCCATGTTCACCACTTCCCACTTCTAAGTGGGGATGCTAAACTCCTGCAACGCACCACTAGGATTTTGGTGCTCAACCTTAACCTGCTGATAATTTGGGTACCTAGCTAAAAACTTTACAATATCCCTCTTTATACCACCCCACAGATAGATTTCCTGCATATCATGGTCATCTTAGTGGCTCCTGGATGGATTGAGTATCGCTCACCATATGCTTCCGTAAGTATTTTCTATCTCAAACCATCAACACATGGAACACATAACGTTCCCTGACAACAAAGCACATCATCTCCCCCTTGGGAGAAAATCTCTACTTTTTGATCTCTAACTGCCTCCTTCAACTTAACTAAACCAAGATCCCTATCTTGCATTTCTTCACTTTGGCGACCAATGAAGATTCCGAACCATTCTGAACCCATGTACTACCTTCAACTTAATTAACCAACCGAACACCTAATCTAGAAAGTTGATGAACCTCCTGAACTAACTTTTTCTTATCCTCCTCAACATGAGCAACACTACCCATAGACAACTTGCTAAGGGAATTTACCACTATATTGACTTTTCCTGGATGATACAACACACTCATATCATAATCTTTTAACAACTCAAGCCACCGTCTCTGACGAAGATTTAGATCTTTTTGCATGAACGTGTACTGTAAACTCTTATGGTTAGTGAACACATCAACATGAACCCCATAAAGATAGTTCCTCCAAATTTTTAAGGTGAAAACAACTACTTCCAACTCAAGATCATGGGTAGGGTAATTCTTCTCATGGGGTTTAAGCTGTCTAGAGGCGTAGGCTATGACCTTACCTCTCTGCATCAAGACATAACTAAGACCAACTCTAGAAGCATCATAATAAACTACAAATCCATCTAAACTATCTAGATACATCAAGACTGGGGCAGAAGTGAGTCGAGTCTTCAACTCCTGAAAACTCTTCTTAAAAGAATCTAACCACAGAAATTTGACTTTCTTCTGAGTCAATCGAGACATGTAGGAAGCACTATAAGAAAACCCTACAACAACCCATCTGTAATAGATGGACAAACCCAAGAAACTCCAAATATCTGATGGAGAGATGGTTCTAGGCTAGTTTTTCACTGCTTTAGTCTTTTAAAGGTCAACTATAAGGCTATCACCGAAAATAATATGGCCAAGTAAAGCTACTAGTCTTATATAAAATTTGCACTTACTAAACTTAGTGAACAATTGATGAACTCTAAGGGTCTGCCACATAATTCTCAGATGTCTGCAAGATCATTCTTACTACAGGAATAGACAAGGATATCATCAATGAAGACTATGACAAACATGTCCAAGTACTATTTAAAAAACCTGTTCGTCAAGTCCATGAAAGATGTAGGGGCATTCGTTAGAACAAAAGACATAACAAAGAGTTCAAAGTGACCATATCGAGTTCTAAAAGCTATTTTTAGGATGTTACATTCTCTGACTCTAAGCTGATGATAGTTGGATCTAAGGGCTATCTTAGATAAATAACTTGCACCCTGAAGTTGGTTGAATAAGTCATTGATTCTAGAAAGTGGATACTTAATTTTGATGGTGACTTTGTTCAAATGATGGTAATCGATGCACATTCTAACAGAACCATCTTTCTTGCACAAAAAAACCGGAGTACCCCATAGAGAAAAACTGGGCCAGATGAAACCCTTACCTAAGAGACCTTTTAACTATTCTTTCAACTCCTTAAGCTCAGCTGGAGCCATTCTGTAGGGTGGAATAGATATAGGTTGGGTATCTAAAGAAGATTTATTATCGATTTCCCACTTGGGAGGAACTCCGGAAAGATCTTCAAGGAACACCTCTGGAAATTACCTTATTACTGAAATTGACTCGAGGATTGGAGTCTTAGAACTAGAGCCCTTGAATCAAATAAGATGGTACATACACCCCTTAGATATCATTTTTCTTTCCTTAAGATAAGAAATAATCAGGCCTCTAAGCTCTAAAATACTATCCCTCTATTCAATGACTGGTTCATTGGGAAACTAAAACTGAACGACTCTATTTCTATAGTCAACTAAGGCATAGCATGAGTAGAGATAATCAATGTTGAGAATAACATCAAAATCAGTCATCTCTAACTCTAAAAGATCAACTGAGGTAAGTTTCTGCGATACTATGATCGGATAATTTCTGTATACCCGTTTGGTTATGATAGATTTACCCAGTGGGGTAGACACTAAGTAAGGTAATGCTAAAGATTCGGGACTGACACAAAAATTGACTGCTATATAAGGAGTCACAAAATAAAGTGAAGCTCTAGGGTCTAATAAAACATACAAATGAATATAAAAAACTTGTAACATACCCGTAACCACATCAGGAGAACTCTCCTAGTCATTCTGAATCTGGAGAGCATACAGTCTATTCTGGCATTACCCACTAGTGGCACTAAAAGTATCAACCTTCTGATTTAGGTGACCTGCTGGAGCTATTGAAGAAGTTGTCTGGCCCTACTGGCGATCATTTTTGCCCCTTTGCGCAACCACCATACACTCTCAGATCCTATGGTCTAGCTTTCCACATCCAAAACACACATCACTACCAGCCTTACACACACCCTGATGATTCCTACCATACTTCTGCAAAGTGAATTAGTATGACCACTATTTACACCACCCTGGGAGTTAGAGCCTGACGCTTTATACCGACTATCTTTTTTAACTTAGGCACTGGTGCACTAGCTGAAGATGGACCTGGGGCTAAAAATTTCTAACAAAATTGATTATAGTTACCACCTTCTGACCTTGGCTAAGAAAAGTTAAAACTACCTATTCTGGCCCTCTTATTTTCTCTCTCTCTCTCCTTAAGCTTCTTTTCCTTAATCTATTGAGAATGAACCATGAGTCTATATAGGTCTATCTCCTTTATCAATGTGATAGTCCAACACTTCTTAAACACACCATCAGCTACACCAGACACAAACTTACTCATTCTAAAACTATTATCAACCACTATCAAAGGAGCAAACCTTGCCGACTGAGTGAACTTAAGAAAGTACTCCTTCATGATCATATTACCGTGCTTTAAATTAATGAACTACTTCACCTTAGCTTTCCTTAACTCTAAGGGAAAGAACCTATCTAGAAAAGCTGTGGCAAACTCTTCCCACTCTATAGGACCAGTCTTAACACCTCGGTCCTCCTTCCACTGCTTAAACTAGGTGTGAGATACATTTTGCAATTGATATGTGACCAACTCTGAACTCTTACTTGAAGTGACTCCCATAATATCAGCCACCTTCTGCACCATATCCAAAAACTCCTAAAGATCCTCCTCAGACTTGGATTCCAAAAATAGAAGGGGATTCATCCGAGTAAAATCCCAAATCCTAACTGTATCTATTTTTTCCACTGGATTGGATAGGAAAACAACTTTATGGTTGTTTCGAATATCTACTGAATGGGCTAAGGTAGTAAAATCAGCCCTGAATTCATGTGGCAGACATGATCATTCAGGGGATCTTCCTAAATAGGCGGTGTGGGCTGATCCTTGTTCCCCCTTCCATTGCTTCTTTTGGGAGGCATAGACTGTAAATGGAATAAAGGGTAAGTTATAAAAAGATTTTAAATAGATCTCATGCTCTTTCATATGACATGAACACTGAAAGAAGGGAGAAATTTCCTTAAAATATTGTGCAGCCTCTTTCCCATAAGTGTGGAGCACTTCACACTATTGAACAAGACTCCACTCAATGTTAGACTTTCTATGACACAATAAAACCTTAGGCTCTGATACCAAGTTTTGTTATCACCTGATATTAGGTGTATTTATACACTCTAGTGTTACTATTCTAGCTTATTTAACCTTATTTTGAGAGCAATTCGTGTGCTTTATATGTGATAATGATATAAATAATCATATAAGTGTCAAAGGATGTTATTACAATGGTTCAAAGTGTTTCCAACAAGTTTTTGATTAATTGAGTCATTTAGAGTTCAATCGAGAAAACTAGTTTTACTAGTTTAAGCTAGTTGTGTGTCTAGTTGGTTTTGTTGGATTTTAGTTCTCTTAAGGAGTTTCAAATGCTTTGAATGTGTAATTATAAGAGGAATAACTTTTTTATAGTGTACGAAGTTCTAGTCGAATGGGCAAAGAGTCAGCAACAAGTTTAACCATAAATTGGTCGAGACTAGTACTTTGCTTGAGTTTATAGCGTGTTATTCTTGATGTCTTATTGTACTGAGCTCTAATACATGGTGTTTGATATTTTAGTATGTTTGTTGAGTTAATCATGGTGAAGGCTAGGATGGAACGAACGACAGTAAAACACTTAACCAAATATTTAGATGCAATTTCCAGTGAGAACAGGCGATTCTCCCATGTCGTAAGCTCTATGGAGTGCTGATTTGACTTGAAAAATATGGTTAGATGCAACTTCCAGTAGCTGCAGGCAAAATACCCATAATGTGGGCTCCAAATCAGTGGAACAATGCCAGTGATGCGTGCTATATTGCGGAGCAATTATGGGCATGACACATTCTTCATTTCAGTGCAATTCTATCTGCGTAGCATGCTGAAATTTAGTGCTCTCGTGCATGTGACATCTATTAATCCAACAAGATTAGGATTAATTTATTATATATACATACTTTGCACACTTTATTAAAGAATCTGGGATTCTTGGGATCTTTTGACGTAGTGGAATATTGTGGAGATGGCTGCTACTACTTTTTAGGTTTTATAAATTTTTTTCTTTAGCTTTTTAATTATATCATAACATGTATTCAATTATTTGGATCATGATTATGAATATTTGTGGCTAAACGTGTTCTTTTCGGGGTTAAAGCCAAGAACATGAGTACTATTTTTTGAATTAATTTTGTTTAATTTTGCTTATTATTATTGGTTGTTTGCTTATTCTTGAATTAATTATTTTGAGGCTTGA
Organism: Capsicum annuum; assembly: GCF_002878395.1. Taxonomy (NCBI): domain Eukaryota; kingdom Viridiplantae; phylum Streptophyta; class Magnoliopsida; order Solanales; family Solanaceae; genus Capsicum; species Capsicum annuum. Next base: position 140,136,555 of record NC_061114.1, on the reverse strand, counting down.
TCACCCTTAGAATTCATCAATTGTTACCCTTGTGATCTCGGGAGGGGGAATTGGGTGATACATGGGAATAAACAATGTATGGTTTTTACTTTTTTATGAAATAAAGAATTTAAATTAGTATCTAGGGCAGGAATGTACTTAGAGGCCTTACTTAATTCAAACGTAGGATGATGGATTTAATAACTGAATTGGATTATTACATCCCCACTCAATGATGTAGTTGTAATATCCAAGGTAGGTAAATGATTAGAGGTCGAGAAACCAAGATCATGCAATTAACCCTACAAATCAACAACCAAGATAAGCAAGTTAAAGAATGAAGTTCAATAACATAGTATGATTGTTCAAAGTTCTTTAACCCTGGGCTTTACTCCATTAATTGTTTCAAGACTTTTATTTTCCGCATTGTTCAATTTTCTTTAGTTACAAATTACAAACTCTCTTTTAGTTACTCCTGCACCAATTAAATCTAAATTGTGAACTATAATTGAATAGTTGTTAGATGAAGTACCTGTGGGGTCGATACTTGGCTTTCTTGAAGGCCACTTTACTACTTTGTAGACCACGTACACTTGTGTGTGCACTTGGGCACTGTCAATTTTTTGGCATCATTGCTAGGGACTTGTAATTTGGCAACTATTTTATTCATAGTTTTACTTTTAGATTTTTTGGTGTTTTTTTATGCTTGGTATTGATTGTGTATTTGCAGGAAATAGGTTAACAAAATAGTAATCTAGCAAGGGATCAGGAATTGGTTGAACCAAGCTTCGAACCTGAGCAACTTTTCCATCAAAAAAAGAGAGAAGCTGTCCTTCCCTCCATATTCCTCAAATCACAGAAGATCAAGAAAATCCTGCTCTAATGGTTGAAGTACAAGCAACCCGTAGGAAATTCAGAGATGTGGCTATCCCACTTCCAACCAATTTGACCTCCCCATTTTAGAAGCCAACAATTTGAGGTAATTTTGAGCTTAAACAAAATATGGTATAGCTTTAGATTAGCAGTAGACAGTTCACAGGGCTTTCACATAAAGATCCACTGGTCCATTTGCAAAATTTTCTTAAAGTCAGTGACACCTTCATTCTTATGGGGGTGAATGCAGATTATGTAAGGATGATGTTTTTCCCTTTTTCACTGTTGGGGGAAGCAAAAAAATGGTTGAATACTAAGCTGGCAAATTCAATCACATCATGGGAAGACCAGTAGTGGAGGCACTATCTTTATCAAGGGGATTCAACATAAGTAAGAATGCTACTAATATCCACAAATAAATGGGGTGGGTCAAAGATGAGATATATATTTCATAAAAGCAGGTCGAGTCAGAAGATGAGATATAGAAAAAAAGCAGTTAACTGCACAAAAGAGAGAGAGAGAACAAATGTTAGTTTCATTCTAAGAAAAAATGGTACTACATCAATACTAGTTTGAAAACCATGCCCAGTAGCTCAAATCAAGACATAAAGAGAATGAGAACTAAAATAGATAAGCTGAGGTTGGGAATAACTTCTCTTCCTTTTCCTCAGGAGTGGCTGGTATGTCATGGGAGAGGAGAATCACCAAAAATTAGGGATAATCCCCAAGAAGCATACTGGCAGAAATATTAAGAAGTTAGTTTCCATTTGTATGCCTACTTCTCTTTCTTATTCGCCCACTCCCTAGCTCTTCTCAAACTATTTGGAATAAGGGAAAATGAGCAAAAAAAGTTTTCCAAATTGGAGATTAGAGAAAATCAGAGCCAAATAGTGGTTGGAAGGAGATGCCGAAGATGATAATCATTAATCAGAAGGTGAAATTGAAAGGCGAGCAGGAGGTCACTAGCTCAGCCTAGAGAAAAAGAGCGTGATTTTTTATGTTAGAGAGAAAATTAAAGAAATAATCTGAGAGTGAGACCATGATCTTAGTACTTGCGTATCTATCGTCCCCAAAATTTTCAAACCCCAATTTTGAGTTATTTTTATCAATTTGTGTTAACACATGATATATAAACCAAAGAACATGAACCACAACTCCTAATCACTCAGAAATTCCCAAGAAATCATAGAAAAACTCTTAAAAGTTTTATTTGGGAAATTTGACAAGCACTTGATTTGCAATTCAAATTCTTTCTATTTTGAATCCAATTGGGTACTCAATACTTCCACAATCACTTACACATAAAAATAAACATAACATACAAAAGAGAAATCAACTTCAAGCACCAAAACACGAAAGAAATTGCAACCCAATTTTTGGTCCTAAGCAAGAAACTAAGGAGCAATTTCAACAATTAAAGAATAGATTAAGAGACATACTTGAAGATTTAGTGCAAATGAGGATGAAGAACACTTTGAAAGCCCTTTTTAAAGTGATAAAAATAGATAGGTATCGGGTATTTGAAGGGAGGAGGGAGTGAAACTATATTGAAACTTGAAACTATTTACCTTATGATAGTGATGAGTTTTTAATTTAATTTAATTTGTCCCTTTTCTAAGAATGGGGGAAAACGACATCATTTGGTATTTTAAATAAGGGAAATAAGCCTTTCTTTTTAAAAATCTAAAACAAATAAAGTAAAAAAAAATTAAAACTTGATGCGACTGGGTATCAAACTCGAGACCATGGGGTCTCACATGTGCAAAGTTGAACCCTCTTTGCCACTGAACTAACTTTTTTACTTATATTAAGGGGTTCAGTTTAATTTATATACACATAGAAAAAAATTGCACCATACATATATAGTGTATTTTTTTTATGAAGGGGGTTCGGGTGAACCCCCTGAACACCACACAGCTCCGCCCCTAGGGACGACAAGGATCAAAATTTGATATCTGAATTTTTTTCATCTGGAAAGACTGTGAGACATTGCAATGAGATAGTTTGCTTTAAATAGAAGCCAGAAAAAAATCTATACCATGCTTGGGAGTGCTTTATAGCACTTATTCAAGACTATCCATACCATCAACAGTCTAATGTGATACTTGCTCATACTTTTGTAGAGGCTCTTGATCACAATACAAAAATATTGCTAGATTCTGTTGCAGGTGGTCAAGCTCTTGAGATGACATATGATGAGTTGTACACTTTATTAAACCGCATAACTCAAGGAAATCTAGAATGGCATTTAGATTCAAGGAGCGCTACAAAAAGAGTTGCAGGAGTATTAGAGGTTCACAAATTCACTGCCATATCTACTCAGATCTCTACATTGCAAAATCAAATAAGTAATCTGAAGTTGGTAGTAAAACAGCCTGCAGCCACAGTAAATATAATCCAACAAGCTGTAGTTAGATGCTGATATGGTGACTGAACAGGTAAATGACAAAGTTGCTAAAATTTAAGGAAGTCTGAGTAGTTGAAAGAAAAAGATGTTAAGCAAGTGGAGCAGAAGATGTCGCAAGCATAGAAAAACAAAGGAGGAAGCATATTTTAAGGTCTTTGACACGTTCAGAGAGATTCACATTAACCTTTCACATTTGGATATTTTGCAGGGTATTCCAAAATATGCAAAGTACTTAAGGGACGTGTTTGCTAATAAGGTAAAGCTACAAGAAGTTGAAATGATAGAGCTCACTGAAGAGTGTAGCGCTGTAATGACATAAAAAATGAACAAGAATCTTAAGTACCCTTTAAAGTTCACTCTCCTCATTTAGATTTAGAATAGTGAGGTAGTCCATGCCTTGAGTGATTTAGGGGTAAGTGTCAACTTTATGCCCCTATATTTGTTTAATACATTGGGCTTAGGTAAGCCTATACCAAGCTCGATGCTACTGCAGTTGGAAATTAGGAGCATAGCCCATCCCGAAGGAATGATAGAGAATGTCCTCATAAAGCTTGGTAAATTCATTATTCCTGCTAAATTTATTATTCTAAATGTTTAGGTAGATGAATAGGTACCATTAATCTTGAGGCATCCATTCTTAGAAACTGGAGGAGCATTGATTGATATGAGAGCGGGTATGCTAAAAATAAGGTTGGAGGATAAAAAGGCAGTTTTCAAAGTTTATAAGACGATTAACACACTATCCTATTATAAATACTTTTCCATGATTTTTTTAATTAAAGGGGATAAGTGCATGGTGGTTAATCCATCAAGGGCCTCTACGGACACCCTCATTGAGAAATCCAAGTCTCTAATACCACAACCTAACATGATGGAAATTAATGGGTCTAAAAAGGCTAAAGTTAAAATATTAGGTACCCTTGAGAGTTTAAACCAAAGAGGGGTGAAAAGAATAAGAAAATAGAGACCAAGTGTGAGAAAAAAAAGTAAAAAAAATGACTAAGTGGTAGTTGGGTCTTGCCACGACACTAAATTAGGCGCTGCTTAGGAGGTAACACAAGTTAAGTAGGTATGTTTTATTTTCATTTTTTTTAGTTTTTACTTTATGTAGTTTTTGTTTTGTTGAATCTCAGGTTGATGCGAAGTCTGAGTACTGGACACCTGAGCTAAGGAGCATGGCAAAGACTAAGTATGGGGTCCTAGAGACCTCCTTGATATATAAAGATGCTACAAGCTAGTCCTAGAGGACTCAAGGAGTATTTTTATCTCTTACTTTTAAGTTCACTTTGAGGACAAAGTAGATTTTTAAGTGTGGGGTGGAGATATTCCCAAATTTAGGTTCAATTTAAATTTTTTTTGTAAGATATTCTTGTTGGTGAAATTTTTGATTGCATGGTGCAAGTGTTTTAGTTGTAAAAGAATGTTAAATTGTGAGAATTACTACTGTTGAGACTCTTAGGCTCAAGTTTGTGACTCTTATACTTGTTGGCTTAAATTTGAATTCATATTATTATTTGGTTAAGAGTCTATGATGATCCTATTGAGTTGAGCATGTGCCATGTATGTGTAAGGTGTTATATATTTCTTGTTGCATGTGATGTGTAAAACTCTTCCGGTGTGTGTGTAAAGCAAAATAAAGAGTGTGGGTGTAGGAGATGATATAGGCATTTCTTTGACAACCTTGTTTTAGGCCTTCTTTTTGACCTACCTTTGTGCTTAATCCTATTCAACCCCATTGATCCTTTAGCTTTTTCTTTGGTAGCCTAATACCCTTCTTCGATAGACATAATTTGATCCAAAGTTCCTAGATGCTTTTATGAAAAATCAATTGAGTTAGGAGTATGAAATTGAAGGAGAAAAAGGTGACATTGAAGCCCGTAAAGTGATAGTTATTGGTGTTCAAAAAGAATTGTGATGTGTTGTTGGGAGTTGAGTAATGAAAAGAATAAAAATTTGTTCAAATTGAATGAGTTGTGCATACAATACTCCCACCATAGTGTAAGTAAATGATCTTAATAAGATGGGGTGAAACCAAAAGAATGGGGTAGACAAAAATGGTGTAATTTGGTTATTGGAAATTGGTTTAAATTGTAAAAAGTGATGTATTAAAGCACTTAGGAAAGATAGTCACAATTATTGCAAAATAGTTCCTATCCATCTCTTAGCTCACATTACAACCTGAAAAAGACCTAATTGATCCTAAGTTCATCATTCTGATATTAGTGGAGTACTACACTAAGGGCAAGCCTATGGTTCATTATGTGTAACTTGTGAATTTCGTGTCAGAGTGAGCGTAATTTAATTTTTGTACACATCATGTTATAAAATGTTTTTATATGAGTGATTATTGGTAACTCTCTTGTTGTGAGGGGCACATGTTTGATGAATGCAGGTGATTTGTATTATGTCCTTGATTTGGGAAATACACATGAGTTTTACACTTAGGTGAGTGAATTCTTGAGGCTAGGATGTTTTAGAGTAGTATTTATGAGCTTTCAAGTGTGTGTGTGACATGCATAGTGTAGAAACTTGCATTCCGTATAATTATTGTAGTACTAGCATGCGTGTATTATATGTAGTAGAAGTGTAGAGTATCCTCAACTTATGATGCTGAGAGTGAATAGTTGTTCAAGGACGAACGAGGCTTTAAGTGTGGGGCGGTGATGTTGGATGTATTTATGCACTGTAGTGTTACTATTCTAGCTTATTTAGCCTTGTCTTGAGAGAAATTCTTGTGCTTTATATGTGAGAATTATATAAATAAGAATATGTGTCAAAGGACGTGATTACAATGGTTCGAAGTGTTTTTCAACAAGTTTGTGCTTAATTGAGTAATTTAGAGTTCAATCGAGAAAACTAGTTTTACTAGCTTGGCTAGTTGTGTGTCTACTTGGTTTCTTTGGATTTTAGTGCGCTTATGGAGTTCCAAATGGTTTGAATGTGTAATTATAAGAGGAAAAACTTTTTCAGAGTGTACAAAGTTTTAGTATAATGAGCCAAGAGTCAACAATAAGTTTAAGCATAAATTGGTCCAGACTAGTACTTTGATTGAGTTTATAGCTTGTTATTCTTGATGTCTCATTGTACTGAGATCTAATCCATGATGTTTGATGTTGTAGGATGCTTGTTGAGTTGATCATGGTGAAAAAAAGATGTTAAACGAGCTATAAATTAAAGAGAAAAAAACACCAAAGGCTTGGATGGAAGGAACAACGATAAAACACTTAACCAAATATTTAGATGCAATTTCCAGTGAGCACAGGCGATTCGCCCACGTCGCAAGCTCCATGGAGCGCTTATTTGCCTTGGAAAATATGGTTAGATGCAACTTCCAGTAGCTGCAGGCGAAATGCCCGCAATGCAGGCTCCATCGGTGCAATAATGCCCGCGACGCATGCAATATTGCGGTGCAATTATGGGCGCAACACATTCTTCTTTTTAGTAAAATGCTGCAATTTAGTGCTCTCATGCACGTGAAATCTATTAATCCTACAAGTATTAGGATTAATTTATTATATATACATACTTTGCACACTTATTTAAAGAATCTGGGATTCTTGAAATCTTTTGGACGTAGTGGAATATTGTGGAGATGGCTGCTACTACTCTTTAGATTTTATAATTTTTTTATTTAGCTTTTTAATTATATCATAACATGTATTTAATTATTTGGATCATGATTATGAATATTAGTAGCTAAACACCCTCTTTTCGGGATTAAAGTCAAGAACATGAGTACTATTATTTTGAATTAATTTCGTTTAATTTTGCTTATCATAATTGGTTGTTTGCTTATTCTTGAATTAATTATTTTGAGGCTTGATCACCCTTAGAATACATTAATTGTCACCCTTGTGATCTCAGGAGGGAGAATAGGGAGATATAATGTGGTAATAAACAATGTATAATTTTTACTCTTTTATGAAATAAAGAATTTAAATTAGCATCTAGGATAGGGATGTACTGAGAGGCCTTACTTGATTCAAACATAGGATGATTACTTTAATAACTTAATTGGATTATTACATCCCCGCTCAATGATGTAGTTGTAATGTCCAAGTTAGATAAATGATTAGAGGTCGGGAGACCATGATCATGCAATTAACCCTACGAATCAACAACCATGATAAGCAGGTTAACGAATGAAGTTCAATAACATAATATGATTGTTCAATGTGCTTTAACCCTGGGCTTTACTCCATTGATTGATTCAAGACTTTTATTTTCTGCACTGTTAACTTTTCTTTAGTTACAAATCCAATTGGTCGGTTTTATATTAAATTAATTAATTAATTTATAAGAAAACCGATCACAAGTGGTCGGTTTTCTATTAAAATTAATTAATTTATTTAATAGAAAACCGACCACTTAAAAAAAATTGAAAAACCGACCACTTGTGATCGGTTTTTCTGGGAATTCTTTTTTTTTTTAAATCAACAAATGTAAATACTTTCAAAAGTGTACAAACTACAACAAAATGTCTAAATTCAAAGTACAACACATACAAAAGTCAAAAAACTAAAAGTCATCTTCATCGAATTCTTCCTCGTCTTCCATATCCTCATCTGTGCTAATATCATCCAGGGGGCTTAGTCCTTTTGCAGTCCGAACTGCATCACCAGGATATGAAGGAATAATTCTTGCAGTCTGAATGAAAGAGCTGAACTGCTCCTGCAGCATCTTGATTTGTGATGAAGTTTCCTCCTTATTCTTCTATGCCCTCTCTCTCTATTCAGCAAGCTCTTCAGTGAGATTAGAAACCGTATTTTCTAGTCTTTCAATGGTTTCTCTATCAACTGAAGAACTAGAGTATGCAGGACCAGACGAACACCTAATATTCTCGCCAAAAAAAATATTGTGGTATCCGTAATACTGTCCTCTAACTGCAGGACCCACAACTTGTCCCCATAACTCCTCCTCTACATGTTAGGGTAGTGGGTCACTCTGACTTTTAGGAGGTTGAGTACTACAATACTCACTAACGAGCTACGTATATTTTTAATTCAAAGTAAAGTTAAAATTAAGAGTCAAAAAATATGAAAGTACTTATAATTGAATAATATCAAATTTGAGAAAAATATTCACAAATGCAATATTTTTTTCTTACATGGGTAGCTTTTGCATGAGGTTCAACCTAGACATCTTCATCAGTCGGATTCTTTTTCTTTCTCAGATGAATCTCCTCGAATAGCTCATCGTGTGGTATGCTCCTACCCTTTTCTTTTTCTTGCATATGAAAAAATTATCAATGTTCAAATAATTAAAAATTTTAATTGAAACAAATAGTTAAAACTGTAAAAGTTACATATCATTTTTTCCCTCACAGCAAAGGTACTTTTGGCACCCACAGTATGTAGGGAGCCACCCTTGGATGATGTCCGGGCTTTCTTTCCTTTTTTTCTCAGCAATTGGTATTCTTCGCTATTCCAAAGGTGAATATACTATTGCCATAAGGGTTCACTAATCCAGTCAGGTTTTACCAACATAGTTCGGGCATAATCCAACAGACCATTAAACCTGAATCTACACCTTCTAAAAAAGTTCCTTTGTATAAGATATGTATTCGAATCATTCCAACAGTAAAATTTCTACAACAAAAACAAAAATATAATATTCAATCTTTTGTTCTAACAAAGTGTTAAGTAGTCGATAAGTTAAATCCTAACATTGAATTCTTTAAACATTCTCTCCTTGTTAAGTTCGGGAACCTTTTGCCAACTGGTCTAGTAGCCATTGAAGTTCCGAAAAATGCATTTCCTCACAGCTTGTCCAACTTTAGCATCCGTCCTAAACCTACAACACAAGATCAAACAGTAATTTCATAGAGCATAATAATATAGTTGTGAAAAAATGAATAATATTATTATATTTAGAAATCTTACCCTGTTGCAAATGAAATGAGATAACTCTTCCCATATTCATCTCTGTCTCCTAGCTGTGGATCAAGTGATGGTGGATGTACTGGAGTGGGCGAATTTGAAGCACCAGATGGAGTGTCTCCTAGATAAAGATCTGACAACCCAATAGATCCATCAGGATCACTGTGCAAAGCTACGTGACTGCTACAGGAGGGTATTGATGATGGCACATATCCGGATGTGCCAGCGGCCATCTGATAGTACTGTGATGGCCGTGGCACGGTGATAAGAGTAGATTGGGTCAATGTAGACCCATGAAGTGGCCCCACATACGTAGAAGTGGGAATCAAATGCTGGGATAACCTAGAATATGAGGGTCGTATTGTCGCGTCAGCAAACTGACCCTCAGATATATGAATACCTTTCGGTCGTCTATAAGGCGAAAGTTGTCTTTTTTTTTTTTTTGTAAGATTAACTTTATATTTACCTTTGTCACCTCTGTCTGACATCTAAATTATATAAGTTAACAAGAAGTTAGTTCCTACAAAATGAATATATAATAAAATATTTCTAGTAACTAATTTCAAGTTACTAATTCACATTTCAATTCACTCCAACAACACGAGATAGACAAGAATATTTTTATTACTATATAAATTATGGAACAGTGAAAACAACAATCTTAAACAGTATATTACATATCAATCTTAAACAAGAAACATAAAGGTAAATATATAGTACAAAGCATAAAGGAATCAATACATAATAAATACAACCTACATAACTAATCATCCTCCTCTGAAGACTCTCCACTAAACCATTCACCCTCTTCGAAAGTTTTCTCATCTCCTAACTACTCAGCCTCTTCTTCCGCAATATTAACTTCTTCAAATATATTTTGCGGATGATTCAAATTATCCACTAATTCAACGTCCACTAGCTAGTGATCAATCTGCATTTCATTTTGATATGCAGTCTCCAACACATTCTCAACTTCCACCCGTCCCATAGGCTTTGTTTTTATTACAGCCCATCAATCATACTTGGCACTGCGCAATGGATAAGAAGCATAATACATTTGTTTAGCATTTACGCTAGAACAAATGGATCATAAATAGGATACAACCTATTGTGCTTCACTTCAATGATGTTATGCTCCTTATGTACTCTTGTGCTTGGATCAAACCACTTACATCGAAAGAGGATAATTTTTTTTATTGGCAAACCAGCATACTCCAGTTCTAAGATCTTGTGTATGATGCTAAAGTAATCAACATCATCATCACCCTTAACCCAAACACCACTATTGTTTATTTTCTTTGTTCTGGAATGTTGTTTGGTGGAAAGTTTGAACCCATTTACTGTGAATGGGACATTGCATGAGCTTCAACTGGACCTAAAGAAATATCTCTCAAAAGTTGATCGTATGCGGCCGGCTGCATTTGGTGACTAGTGTACCTAAAAATATTATACATATATATATTATATATATGTTAATTGAGGAATGTGTAAATGTTTAAAATTTGTAGAAATATTAATACACTTACGAACCTCATATGTAAACCATGTTGCAAAGGATCCATACACTTGATTTTCATGGAATTGAGTCTTAAATGAACTGAAGATCCAAAATGCGAAACAAAGTTAGTTTTTTTTAAGGGAATGAGTAAACAAATAAGATATATTAAAATTTTAATCTCCTTACTTCAGAAAGGGCTCAACTTCGGGCAATTCAGCAAGACATACAAAGTTGCTGCTTTGCGCTCCGTGGGAGTGAGCCGACGACGTATGATCTTCTTAGCCTTACAACCATATTGATTGAAAATTGATATCGGTTGCAAATGAGGCTCATTCACATCGTCCTGGTGACGATTCGATCAGTTTCTTGAACAAGTAACTTCATCACGAAAGTAGTATGAACAAAATTGAGACATTTCTCTTGCAAGATATGCCTCAACTATAGAGCCTTTCACCCTATGTTTATTTTTGGGATCCCTTTTCAATTTTCCAATTGCCTTGCACAATCTTAAGATTAGATGTTTACTATATTTTAAAAGATATGTATGAATTTAAATATGTTGTAATTACTTACCGTTTGAATAGATACATCCACCTAGTTTGAACTGGACCACCTAACCGAGCTTCGTACACAAAGTGAATGGGATGATGTTCTATCACATCGAAAAGTGCTGGCGGAAAAATCTTCTCCAGCTTGTTGGTGATAACAACTATATTACTTTCCATTTGCGCCAGATTTTCTTTTTTTAATGTGGTGGCACATAAGTCTTTAAAGAACAAACTGATCTCTGCTATTAGTTTCCATATGTTTTCAGGTAAACCATAAAAGCAATTGGAAGTAATTGTTCCATAAAAATATGACAATCATGACTTTTCATTCCATGCAAGATTCCTCCTGCCATATCAACTCTCTTTCCCAAACTTGAGGCGTATCCATCGGCCATCTTCAAACTTTGGACCCACTCACATATTTGACGCTTTTGGTCCAACTTGAATGTAAAACTAGCCTTGGGCTTAAAAACATAGCCATTGGGGCCCTCCTGTAAATGTAATTCATTTGCAATATTCTGGTAAGTCAAGTCTGGCCTTAGGATTATCCTTTATTTTGTTGGTTACATCCATAACTGTGTTGAACAAGTTGTCAAAATAGTTCTTCTCAGTATGCATGACATCAATATTATTTCTAAGTAAATTATTTGGACAATATTCTAACTCCTAAAATATACTCTGCTTAGTCTAGTTATGCGACATGTCATATCTATCAAGCCTGTACAATGGTTCTTTGCTGGCTTTAGGCAAACTCTGAACTATCTTCCAGATGTCATGACTAGACAGCCTTAGAGGTGGACCATCATATTACCTTTTATTCCTTCTGAATACATTCTTGAGACTCCTAAATTCATGATCAGGTGGCAAGAAACAACGATGACAATCAAACCATAAATTTTTATGCCATGTCTCAATGTGAAAGATTTTATTTTTTCCATGCAGTATGGACAAGCCAGCTTTCCAGCTGTCCTCCACCCAGACAATATTTCATAAGCAGAAAAATCATTAATAGTCCACATTAGATATGCACGCAAATTGAAATTCTGTTTAAGAGAGATGACCCAAGTTTCAACCCCTTCATGCCATAAAATTTGAAGTTCATCGATCAAAGGTTGCAAGTAGACATCTATTTCGCTTTTTGGATTACGCGGGCTAGGAACAACACAATTCAGAAATATATATGGACTAGTCATCAACATTTTAGGAGAACGATTATAGGAAGTGATAAAATACAGGCCAACATGAATATGGCGCAGAACCAACTGAAAAAAGAGAGAACCCATCCGCACATAATCCCAAACGAATGTTTTGTGGCTCAGCTGCAAAATCTGGATAAGTTGCATTAAAATGCTTCCAAGTCTTTCCATCAGATGGATGACACATAACACCAGTGGGCCTTCTATTTTCACTGTGCCATCTCATATGAGGAGCTGAGTTATTTGAAGCACACAACCTCTTCAACCTTGGTATTAGAGGTAAATAATGAATCACCTTAATAGCAATTTGATTTCCACTAGAACCACGCTTATATCGAGGGTGCTGAAAAACTTACAGGACTCTAGGTTAGCATCTTCCTTAAATTATAACATGCAGTCATTTTCACAATAATCAATTCTAACCGAGGAGAGACCTAACTTTGACACCAATCTTTTTTCCTTAAAGAAAGAATTAGGAACCTCCAAGCCAAGGTAAACTAACTCTTTAATAAGGTCTATCATTGAGTCCATTCCTTATTCAGAAATATTCCAGTCAGATTTAATACTAAATAATCTAACAGTAACATACAAACGAGAGTACGAACAGCCATTAAACAAATGATGACTAGCAGCATGTAATTGCTCATAGAATTTTTCCGCTTTGCTATTAGGAACATCTTCGACATTTTTCCTAAAGTTTCCCCCGTGTTGCATCCCAAAATCATCGTGCACCATTTCTGTCATCCTAGTATCTTGATATTCATTATGCCCTGCAGACATATTACTTTCTTCAACAACAAAGTTATTTTGTGCAACATCACCATGAATACCACACAATCTATAAAGATGTTCCTTTACATCTTCTTCACTTATAAGATTTATACCATCTCGTCTAACATAAAGACAACAAATAACCCAAAAATGTGTCCAAACATCAAGTGTCTTAGCATGTTCAACAAATTTTTTGACACCTTCAAGAAATTCCTCCCTAATACCCATTCTATTATTATTGTTTCATTGATATATCCAGCTATAATCAGGTTCCATCTACGCAATCAATCAGATTCAACTAATTAGATCAAGTCAAAAAAATTCAATTATCGTCAAACATAACCACATTAAAAAATACACCTTTAAAGTTCTCACACTTAATCATTTTCAACCTATCAAGTCACCAAACATAACCACATTCAACCTACCAAGTTACCTTTAAAATCCTCACGCTTAATCATTTTCAACCTACCAAGTCACCTTTAAAGTCCCTACACTTAATCATTTTTAAGTAACTAAGTCACCTACCAAACCACATTCAAAACCAAAAAAATCTCCTTTAAAGTCCCTACACTTAACCATTATCAAGTAACTAATTCACCTACCAAACCACATTAAAAACAAAAAAATCCCCTTTAAAGTTCTTAAACTTAACCATTTTCAAGTGACTAAGTCACCAAACAAACCACATTCAAACCAAAAAATCCCCTTTAAAGTCCCCACACTTAACCATTTTCAAATAACTAAGTCACCTACCAAACCATATTCAAAAAAAAAAATTTCCTTCAAAGTCCCTATACTTAACCATTTTCAAGTAACTAAGTCACCAACCAAACCACATTCAAAACAAAAAAATCCCCTTTAAAGTCCCCACACTTAACCATTTTCAAGTAACTAAGTCACCTACAAAACCACATTCAAAACAAAAAATTTCCTTTAAAGTTCCTACACTTAACCATTTTCAAGTGACTAAGTCACCAAACAAACCACATTCAAAACAAAAAAAAAAACCTTTAAAGTCCCTACACTTAACCATTTTCAAGTAACTAAGTCACCAACCAAACCACATTTAAAACAAAAAAAATCCCCTTTAAAGTCCCCCCCACTTAACCATTTTCAAGTAACTAAGTCACCAACCCAACCACATTCAAAACAAAAAAATTCCCTTTAAAGTCCCCACACTAAACCACTTTCAAGTGACTAAGTCAACAACCAAACCACATTCAATACAAAAAAATCCCCTTTAAAGTCCCTACAGTTAACCATTTTCAAGTAACTAAGTCACCTGTCAAACCACATTCAAAACAAAAAATCTCCTTTTAAGTTGCTACACTTAACCATTTTCAAGTGGCTAAGTCACCAAACAAACCACATTCAAAACAAAAAAATCCCCTTTAAAGTCCCTATACTTAACCATTTTCAAGTAACTAAGTGACCAACCAAACCACATTCAAAACAAAAAAATCCCCTTTAAAGTCCCTACACTTGACCATTTTAAAGTAACTAAGTCACCTACCAAACCACATTCAAAACAAAAAAAAATCCCTTTAAAGTTCCTACACTTAATCATTTTCAAGTGACTAAGTCACCAAACAAACCATATTCAAAACAAAAAATTCCCTTTTAAGTCCCTACACTTAACCATTTTGAAGTAACTAAGTCACCAACCAAACCACATTCAAAACAAAATATTCCCTTTAAAGTTCCTACACTTAACCATTTTCAAGTAATAGTCACCTGCCAAACCACATTCAAAAAAAAAAGTCTCCTTTAAAGTCCCCACACTTAATCATTTTCAACCTACCAAGTCACCTTTAAAGTTCCTACACTGAACCATTTTCAAGTGACCAAGTCACCAAATAAATCACATTCAAAACAAGTAACAACAAGACCAACAAAATGTCAACAACAATGCTAGTAAATTGAACAAGGCCACAGACGGCTTCACTACACTTCAATATGAACAATAACAATAATGTTAGTGAATCAAACAAGGCCACGCACAGCATCACTAGACTTCAATATGAACAATAACAAGAAGATAACTACTTACCTTTGTTTGGCTTAAATTAAAGTGAAAGAGATAAGCGGTCACCGGAAAAATGGCAAAGCAATCCTTATACCGGATTTGAAATCTGTCAAATAGTAAAATTATTACAAAGAATAATCTTTTGCTTAAAATATTACAAAAATTTAGTAAAAGAATAGGCATAAGATTTCCTAAAAAAAAATCAAACAATTAATGAGTAAAATGGAGAAATAAGTGTCAAAACTAACCAAAATTTAGGTAATACAAAATCAAATTAATGTAGGAACAAGCCTAAACCCTAGAACTCAAACCACAACCAATTGATGAAATTAACACTAAGATATTTGTATGTAGACCTTTAACATTTCTAGATATTAAAAAACGAGTTTGTGGATACTAAAATAAGCTAAATTTAGTTAATGAGTCGTAGTTAATTGTTACCTTGCCCAAAATTGAAAGTTAAGATGGAATAGTTCCTTGAAAATATGATTAAAGCCAAAAGAATCCAAGAAGTTGACTAAAAACTTCCTTGAAAGAGAAAGAACAATGGAGATTGGAGGGTGAAATGAGGAATCTTGTAGGGTTTTGGCATGTTCTTGCTGTTTTCATAATATTTAAAAAAAATATTTTTGAAATTATTAATAAATTACAATTAATAAATTAATAAATGATAAAAATAAGTTAATAAATTAAAATTATTTTTTAACAAATTAAAATTTTAATAAATTCTATAATATTTGTAACAACATTCAATTAATTTAATATAATTCGTATATATATAAATACAATACATACACTGTGTATGGGATCGGGACAACATCCAATTAATTTAATACAATTCGTATATATATAAATCAGATAAGTAGTTATTTTATCCTTACATTAACATGAGTAGTATATTTCCTCAATCGTATAATAATATCAATGAATTTTGTAAATTACGATAAATTTTTGGTTAATTAACTTTTAAATATAATATTTTATATATATATATATATACCTCGTAATACTACTCTTACGTTATTACAAATTCAACAACATGCGCGTGTCTATATTGACTCAAAATAGTATATTTACTTCCTCAATAGTATGATATATATATCAACGTATCATTCAAACTATTTTGATATATAGATGCAGTTATCTAGCTTTCGAGTACTACATACGTCACTACACGAGATATATGTATATATACATATAATCAATTGTCTATCAGCTTTCACATACGTACTATAAACATCACATACAGGATTTTACTACCCCATAATAATATACAACGTATTTTACAAATACTCAGATGAATTATAGATTACATTATCTTATGTCATTAATATACCTTCACTGTATAATATGTATATACTATATATTTATATATATACATACACACATATACACACTATCGACTACATCAAATTCTAAATACATAATACACATATATCACATACGTACACAAGTATATTATCCAATAATATAACGCGATGTGTTTCTTATGCATACTCATATGAGTGATCGATTAATTATATTTGATTAGCTTAATGTACTGGGTTTTGACTACATCGTTCATCAATCGATCACTACATGATATATATATATATATATATATATATATATATATATACACACACACACATATTCATTATACAAAGACTATGCATGTTTAACTTTATTTAACGTAAATACAAAGGAAAATATTTATTTTATATATTGAAACATAAGTAAAAGATAAAAATTATGTTTAACGCAATTTGTTTATTTTATTTGATATATATTTTTAGTGTAATTTTTAAAAAAAAAATTAAGAATGATTGATTTTTATTATTATTATACTG